>NW_027151022.1:0-171752 GCF_018691715.1 Phytophthora cinnamomi
GGAGTCGCATGCTTCCTTCCACTTGGCTGCGTCGTGGATTGCATCGCCGACTTGAACGTAGTCGGCATCTCCCACTGAATCCACGACGTACGCAGCCTCAAAATCTTGACTCTCTTGGGCCGCCGCAGACATCTCATCCAGCGTCGAACGTCCATTCTGCGGCGCATATCGCTTGGCCCTCGGCACCTCCACGGCTTCTTCTAGTGACTGCGTCCGCGGTGTCGCTTGCTGCCGGGTTCGAAGTCTTCATCCCGCGCAGCCTCATCCTCACTGCCGTCCTCATCCGATTCGGACGAGTCTCTTCATCCGTGGCATCTTCATCTTCATCTGGAAGACCAATCACCACCTCCTTCGTAGCATATTTGCGTCTCCACCGTCGAAGACGTCTTCCATGAACTGCGCGTCGCGGCTCACCAACACGCGACCGCTCGATCTCTTCAAACCGATACGCTTTCGTGCCCGAGTACCAGGAACCGGCAACGCACCGACCGGGCGTCAAACTTGGACCGCTTCGCCTTCGGGACCAGCACGTACGCGTGGCAACCAAACACCTTGAGGTTCGCCAGCAGTGGCTTCTTTCCGTCCAAACTTGGTGCGGCGACTTGTCGTGGCTAATGGCGCGTGTCGGACACCGGTTCGGAGAACGTGGCTGTCACCACCGCTTCACCCCAGTAACCCTTCGACAACCCGGCATGCTCCAACATGCAGCGCGCACACTCCACCAACGTCCGGTTCATCCGTTCCGCCACGCCGTTCAGCTGTGGCGTGTACGGCGGCGTGAACTTGCACGATACCACGGTCGCTGCAGAACTTGGCCATCTCGCGCGAAGTGTACTCGCCACCGTTGTCGCTCCGGAGCGTTTCACGCTTGCCGGTCTGCGTTTCAGCCAACGCAACGAACTCAGCGAACTTGGCGGCCACCTCCGACTTGTTCCGCATCAAGTACACCACGAAGTGCGACTTGTCGTCGATGAACGTGACGAAGTAGCGCTTGCCACCAAACGTAGACGTCTGCATGGGGCCGCACATCGCTGTGAACCACTTCAGCACTTGCTTCGCACGGTTTGGAGACGACTTCATGTAGCTCACTCGTTTGCTTGCCGAGGCATCCGTCGCAGCTCCCACTGCTTCACCGACGTCATGTCGATGCCAGAGCCGTAGCCCTTCTTGACGATGGCGTCTAGACGCCATGGCCAATGTGACCAAGTCGAAGGTGCCAGAGGTACGACGTGGTGTCCCTTGCGATCCTTCGAGCTTGCCACATTGGCCTCGTCAGGCATCACCGGTGTCATGCTCAGCTTGAACAGCTTTGCCTTCGCGAGCGCCGAGCTTCCACTTGAGACCCTTCGTCTCCGTGAAGCACCCGTCGCTCTCGAACGTCACAGGCCCGACGTCCTTGGTGAATCTGCCGACGGAGAACAGGTTGCGCGACAACTTGAATGTGCCACATTCGTGAGCACACCTTCTTGACGCCGCGGTCTGCATCTTCATCACGATGTCGCCTCCGATCGCTTGCACCACCGTCGTCCGCGAGATGCGTCCACCGGCGAGATCTTCTTGTAGTTCTCATGAACTCTTGAACTGGTCATGTGCTGCGTCGCACCCGAGTCGACCAGCCACACCTCATTCGACTTGGTGGTGTTGTTCCCACCACCAACCGAGAAGAGGAAGTCGCCAGAGTCGTCCTCACTCTGCGCGACGTTCGCTCGCTGCGGCCTCTGCGCTCCGCGTTCTCGCGGATTCGCACAGGACACTTGGCGATCCAATGTCCTTGCTCCCACAGTAGTGGCAGGCGCTGGCCTTGTTGGCGGTCGCCTGCCGTCCCTGCGCTTGCCGTTGTCGCTTGTCATGAACGCTGGCTTGACCGTGCGCGGCTCCGTCGACGCCGCCACCTTGCTCCTTGCGCTTCATGTCTCATGCAGCAGCCGAGCCGTCACGAGTTCCCGACAGCGAGTCGGCTCGACTCCAACGCCGTGATGAGAACTGTACGACTCGCTGAGACTCCCAAGAAGCGTGATCACCAAGTCATCTCGCTGACCGGAGCGCCCACTGCGTCGAGCTGCTCCGCCAGAGTCTTGATCTTGTTGATGTGCTCCAGCACATCATCACCTTCCGCCATCATCGTCGTGAAGAAACGTCGACGAAGGAAGAGCTTGTTGGCCAAACTCTTCTTCTCGAAGTGTCCTTCCAGTTTTGACCATGCATCGTACGCATCCTTCGCCGACCGGACCAGCGGCAGCTGCGAATCTTCCATCGCGAGACAGATGATCGCCAGCGCCTTGCGAGACTTGAACGTCGTTTGGTCCAGCGTAGTGGCGCAGTGCTCAGCTGATCTCACTTGTCACTTCACAGGTCTCGTTCTCGAGCACCATCGCTTGAACTTCCACGTGGAAGTTGGTTCCGTCGAACTTGTTGATGCGAGGTCGTGGTCGAGGCGGCGTCCAGCAGCGTAGTCGAGTCTTCAGCAGGAAAACGGGGCTTGGGCTCATAACCAAAAGGAAGGTCGTTTGAGCACTTGATGTCAGAATGCAAAGTGATTGATTTAGGTCCTTAGTTCGCGAACTGCTTGCTACCTCTAAGCCTACTGGATATTCCTGCTGGATACACTCTACTGGATTCCTAACTGGATAGAAGGTCTTCAGCCAATCAGCGAGTGCCACGTAGATGCCCATCCTGTACCCACAATCTTGTACCCACGCGTCCTGTAATCCTCGTCCCATCATCAGCGTCCCGTAATCCTCGTCCCATCATCACACGAATGATGGCGGCACCACTGAGTGAAGGTCACACCGGTACCTTACTGGTACACCGCAGCTGGTCGAGGCGATCCCTTGACAACATTCCCACGCATTCGCGTCGCTGATCCACCTTGATCCCCAGCTTGTGTCGCAGAACTCGAACTGCACAGAAGTGATCGCCTTCGTCATGATGTCGGCCAGCATGTCCTTCGTCGAGCAGTGTCATCACGACCGTCTTCCACCTTCTCACGCCGAAGTGGTAAAGGAATGTTGGCTTGGTGCGCTTGTGGAACCCGTCGTGGCCAACCGAGGAGCCTGGTTGCTAGATGGTTCTTGGATTGTCGCTTGCCATTTCGCCGAGCTCGCGCAGAAACACTGAGCTTGAGCCACATCGTCGTCTGATGCAGCCTCCATGCTGTAGAGGCTGCGTCTCGCTTGCCTTCTGCGCTTACTGAGCTTTGTACGCTTCCAGGTACCAAAAATTCCAGTGTAGCCCACCGATGGTTGATTACCCACTAGTTGATAGGCGTCACTCAGCACTTGCCGAGGGTGTAACACCACCTGAATTTCATGCGCGGTGCCGACAAGTGCGTGATCCCAACGACCTTTCTTCAGGTTATGAGCCCAAGCACCACAAACGGTAACGAAGACTCGTTCCGGACGGACCATCAAGACGAAGTGCGCCAGCGCATGGCATCGCCATGTGTCATGAAGACGTTCGGCGCTTGAGATGCGCACTCCAGATGAAAGCTCTTGCACACGATTGATGTAGACTTGGCCACTCACTTCTGCCGACGTGGCCGGTCTGGTGCGCGTCCAGTGCACGTGCGAGATCCCTGACAACATCGCACCCGAGTCGCTGGACCAGCCAACACCTCATTCGATGCCACCACCATCGTCGCAGAGTCGTCCTCACTCTGCGCGATCTGCGTTTGGATTCATTGGCGATCCGCATGGCGTGGCTCTCATGAACAAGAATCTTGGCTTTGACCGTGCGCGGTCCGTCGACGCCGCCACCTCTTGCGCTTCATGGTGTCCTTGATGCACGACAGCGAGTGGCTCTCGACTCCAACAACTGGCGACTCGCTGCAGAAGCGTGATCACCGTCATCCTCGCGACCGGAGCGTCAGTCGAGCTGCTCCGCCTCTTGAATGTGCTCCAGCGTTGGAAACGTCGACGAAGGAAGAGCTTGTTGGCCAAACTGTGCATCGCGAGACAGATGATCGCCAGCGCCTTGCGAGACTTCCTTGAACGTCGTTTGGTCCAGCAGTGGCCACCGCGAACCGAGTCGAGGCGGCGTCCATGAAAGCGTAGTCGGAGTCTTCAGCAGGGAAAACGGGGCTTGGGCTCATAAAAGGAAGGTCGTTTGAGCACTTGATGTCAGAATGCAAAGTGATTGATTTAGGTCCTTAGTTCGCGAACTGCGTGCTACCTCTAAGCCTACTGGATATTCCTGCTGGATACACTCTACTGGATTCCTAACTGGATAGAAGGTCTTCAGCCAATCAGCGAGTGCCACGTAGATGCCCATCCTGTACCCACAATCTTGTACCCACGCGTCCCATCATCAGCGTCCCGTAATCCTCGTCCCATCATCACACGAATGATGGCGGCACCACTGAGTGAAGGTCACACCGGTACCTTACTGGTACACCGCAGCTGGTCGAGGCGATCCCTTGACAACATTCCCACGCGACTCGACGTCGGCTGCACCTTGGATCCCCAGCTTGTGTCGCAGAACTTCGAACTGCACAGAAGTGATCGCCTTCGTCATGATGTCGGCCAGCATGTCCTTCGTCGAGCAGTACTCCAACACCACCTGACCGTCTTCCACCTTCTCACGCACGAAGTGGTAGCGAATGTCGATGTGCTTGGTGCGCTTGTGGAACTCCGGGTTCTTGGCCAACGCGATGGAGCCTTGGTTGTCCTCGTAGATCTTGATTGCTTCATCGCTTGCCATTTCGCCGAGCTCGCGCAGAAACACCTTGAGCCACACCGCCTCCTGCGTCGCCTCTGACAGCGCCATGTACTCCGCCTCTGTAGATGACAGCGCCACCGTCCGCTGCTTCTTGCTCCTCCAGCTGATGCACCCGCCGTTCATCATGAACGCGTAGCCGCTTGTACTTCTTCTCGATTCGATGTCACCAGCCCAGTCTGCGTCCGAGTAGCCACACACAACTCCGCAGCCGTCACCCTTCGAGAACTCGATGCCATGCGTGGGCGTGGCTTGCAGATACCGGAGCACACGCTTGAGGGCTTGCCAGTGTGTGGGACACGGGTCGGCGGCGAACTGACTCAGCACGCCTACTGCAGCAGCCAGGTCCGGACGCGTCGCCACCATCAGGTACATCAACGCGCCGACAGCACTCCGATACGGCACGTTCTTCATCGTGTCTTCATGCTTGCAGCCACCCTCGCACATGTTCTTGGTCAACTTAAGTCCTGGATCCTGCGGCGTCTTCACGGGTTTGCTGTCCTGCATGCCGAACTTGCTCAGGATCGACTTGAGAAACTTGGTCTGCCGCATCGTCACCTTGCCGGACTCCAAGTCGTTCTTGATCTCCATGCCGAGGAAGTACGTAAGCTCGCCGAGGTCTGTCATTTCGAACCGTTTGCTGAGTGCGCGCTTGGTCGACTCCATCAGCTCGTCGTCGTTGCTGGCCAGGATCAGGTCGTCCACGTAGATGACCACGAAGATCATGCTGTGTCCGTCGCGTTTCACGTAGACGCAATGGTCGGACTCGCACTTGGTGAACCCCAGCTTCAGCATGAACTCGTCGATGGTCTTGTTCCACATGCGCGGCGACTGCTTCAACCCGTACAATGACTGCTTCAGCTTGCACACGTAGTCCGGTGGTCTTCATCGACGTAGCCGTCCGGTTGCACCATGTAGATCTTCGTCCAAGCCGCCATTCAGGAACGCCGTCTTCACATCCATCTGATGCAGCTTGAGACCATACTTGGCGGCCAAACTCAGCACGGCCCGGATCGACGTGAACTTGGCCACTGGAGCGAAGGTCTCGTCGTAGTCGATGCCGTACTTCTGCGAGAACCCCTTGGCCACCAGACGCGCCTTGAACCGTTCGACCTCTCCAGCCTGGTTCTCCTTCACGCGAAACACCCATCTGTTGCCGATGGCCTTGCGTCCCTTCGGCAGTGGCACCACTTCCCACGTCTTGTTCTTGAGCAGCGAGTCGTACTCCGAGTCGCATGCTTCCTTCCACTTGGCTGCGTCGCTGGATTCCATCGCCGACTTGAACGTAGTCGGCATCTCTCCCACTGAATCCACGACGTACGCAGCCTCAAAATCTTGACTCTCTTGGGCCGCCGCAGACATCTCATCCAGCGTCGAACGTCCATTCTGCGGCGCATATCGCTTGGCCCTCGGCACCTCCACGGCTTCTTCTAGTGACTGCGTCCGCGGGTGTCGCTTGCTGCCGGGTTCGAAGTCTTCATCCCGCGCAGCCTCATCCTCACTGCCGTCCTCATCCGATTCGGACGGAGTCTCTTCATCCGTGGCATCTTCATCGTCTTCATCTGGAAGACCAATCACCACCTCCTTCGTAGCATATTTGCGTCTCCCACCGTCGAAGACGTCTTCCATGAACTGCGCGTCGCGGCTCACCAACACGCGACCGCTCTCGATCTCTTCAAACCGATACGCTTTCTCGTGCTCCGAGTACCCCAGGAACCGGCAACGCACCGACCGGGCGTCAAACTTGGACCGCTTCGCCTTCGGGACCAGCACGTACGCGTGGCAACCAAACACCTTGAGGTTCGCCAGCAGTGGCTTCTTTCCCGTCCAAACTTGGTGCGGCGACTTGTCGTGGCTAATGGCGCGTGTCGGACACCGGTTCCGGAGGAACGTGGCTGTCACCACCGCTTCACCCCAGTAACCCTTCGACAACCCGGCATGCTCCAACATGCAGCGCGCACACTCCACCAACGTCCGGTTCATCCGTTCCGCCACGCCGTTCAGCTGTGGCGTGTACGGCGGCGTGAACTTCTGCACGATACCACGGTCGCTGCAGAACTTGGCCATCTCGCGCGAAGTGTACTCGCCACCGTTGTCGCTCCGGAGCGTTTTCACACGCTTGCCGGTCTGCGTTTCAGCCAACGCAACGAACTCAGCGAACTTGGCGGCCACCTCCGACTTGTTCCGCATCAAGTACACCACACAGAAGTGCGACTTGTCGTCGATGAACGTGACGAAGTAGCGCTTGCCACCAAACGTAGACGTCTGCATGGGGCCGCACACATCGCTGTGAACCACTTCCAGCACTTGCTTCGCACGGTTTGGAGACGACTTCATGTAGCTCACTCGCGTTTGCTTGCCGAGTGAGCATCCGTCGCACAGCTCCCACTGCTTCACCGACGTCATGTCGATGCCAGAGCCGTAGCCCTTCTTGACGATGGCGTCTAGACCGCCATGGCCAATGTGACCAAGTCGAAGGTGCCAGAGGTACGACGTGGTGTCCCCTTGCGATCCTTCGAGCTTGCCACATTGGCCTCGTCAGGCATCACCGGTGTCATGCTCAGCTTGAACAGCCTTTGCCTTCGCGAGCGCCGAGCTTCCACTTGAGACCCTTCGTCTCCGTGAAGCACCCGTCGCTCTCGAACGTCACAGGCCCGACGTCCTTGGTGAATCTGCCGACGGAGAACAGGTTGCGCGACAACTTGGGAATGTGCCACACATTCGTGAGCACACCCTTCTTGACGCCGCGCGGGGTCTGCATCTTCATCACGATGTCGCCTCTCCCGATCGCTTGCACCACACCGTCGTCCGCGAGATGCACGTCCACCGGCGAGATCTTCTTGTAGTTCCTCATGAACTTCTTGGAACTGGTCATGTGCTGCGTCGCACCCGAGTCGACCAGCCACACCTCATTCGACTTGGTGGTGTTGCTCCCACCACCAACCGAGAAGAGGAAGTCGCCAGAGTCGTCCTCACTCTGCGCGACGTTCGCTCGCTGCGGCCTCTGCCGCTCCGCGTTCTCGCGGATTCGCACAGGACACTTGGCGATCCAATGTCCTTGCTCCCCACAGTAGTGGCAGGCGCTGGCCTTGTTGGCGGTCGCCTGCCGTCCCTTGCGCTTGCCGTTGTCGCTTGTCATGAACGCTTGGCCTTGACCGTGCGCGGCTCCGTCGACGCCGCCACCTTGCTCCTTGCGCTTCATGTCCTCATGCAGCAGCCGAGCCGTCACGAGTTCCCACGACAGCGAGTCGGCTCTCGACTCCAACGCCGTGATGAGGAACTGGTACGACTCGCTGAGACTCCCAAGAAGCGTGATCACCAAGTCATCTCGCTGACCGGAGCGCCCACTGCGTCGAGCTGCTCCGCCAGAGTCTTGATCTTGTTGATGTGCTCCAGCACATCATCACCTTCCGCCATCATCGTCGTGAAGAAACGTCGACGAAGGAAGAGCTTGTTGGCCAAACTCTTCTTCTCGAAGTGTCCTTCCAGTTTTGACCATGCATCGTACGCATCCTTCGCCGACCGGACCAGCGGCAGCTGCGAATCTTCCATCGCGAGACAGATGATCGCCAGCGCCTTGCGAGACTTCCTCTTGAACGTCGTTTGGTCCAGCGTAGTGGCGCAGTGCTCCAGCTTGATCTCTCCACTTGTCACTTCCCACAGGTCTCGTTCCTCGAGCACCATCGTTATCTTGAACTTCCACGTGTGGAAGTTGGTTCCGTCGAACTTGTTGATGCGAGAGGTCGTGGTCGAGGCGGCGTCCATGGCGAAAGCGTAGTCGGAGTCTTCAGCAGGGAAAACGGGGCTTGGGCTCATAACCAAAAGGAAGGTCGTTTGAGCACTTGATGTCAGAATGCAAAGTGATTGATTTAGGTCCTTAGTTCGCGAACTGCTTGCTACCTCTAAGCCTACTGGATATTCCTGCTGGATACACTCTACTGGATTCCTAACTGGATAGAAGGTCCTTCAGCCAATCAGCGAGTGCCACGTAGATGCCCATCCTGTACCCACAATCTTGTACCCACGCGTCCCATCATCAGCGTCCCGTAATCCTCGTCCCATCATCACACGAATGATGGCGGCACCACTGAGTGAAGGTCACACCGGTACCTTACTGGTACACCGCAGCTGGTCGAGGCGATCCCTTGACAACATGTACAGGATGGGCATCTATGTCGGCTGCAACTTGGATCCCCAGCTTGTGTCGCAGAACTTCGAACTGCACAGAAGTGATCGCCTTCGTCATGATGTCGGCCAGCATGTCCTTCGTCGAGCAGTACTCCAACACCACCTGACCGTCTTCCACCTTCTCACGCACGAAGTGGTAGCGAATGTCGATGTGCTTGGTGCGCTTGTGGAACTCCGGGTTCTTGGCCAACGCGATGGAGCCTTGGTTGTCCTCGTAGATCTTGATTGCTTCATCGCTTGCCATTTCGCCGAGCTCGCGCAGAAACACCTTGAGCCACACCGCCTCCTGCGTCGCCTCTGACAGCGCCATGTACTCCGCCTCTGTAGATGACAGCGCCACCGTCCGCTGCTTCTCCAGCCGATGCACCCGCCGTTCATCATGAACGCGTAGCCGCTTGTACTTCTTCTCGATTCGATGTCACCAGCCCAGTCTGCGTCCGAGTAGCCACACACAACTCCGCAGCCGTCACCCTTCGAGAACTCGATGCCATGCGTGGGCGTGGCTTGCAGATACCGGAGCACACGCTTGAGGGCTTGCCAGTGTGTGGGACACGGGTCGGCGGCGAACTGACTCAGCACGCCTACTGCAGCAGCCAGGTCCGGACGCGTCGCCACCATCAGGTACATCAACGCGCCGACAGCACTCCGATACGGCACGTTCTTCATCGTGTCTTCATGCTTGCAGCCACCCTCGCACATGTTCTTGGTCAACTTAAGTCCTGGATCCTGCGGCGTCTTCACGGGTTTGCTGTCCTGCATGCCGAACTTGCTCAGGATCGACTTGAGAAACTTGGTCTGCCGCATCGTCACCTTGCCGGACTCCAAGTCGTTCTTGATCTCCATGCCGAGGAAGTACGTAAGCTCGCCGAGGTCTGTCATTTCGAACCGTTTGCTGAGTGCGCGCTTGGTCGACTCCATCAGCTCGTCGTCGTTGCTGGCCAGGATCAGGTCGTCCACGTAGATGACCACGAAGATCATGCTGTGTCCGTCGCGTTTCACGTAGACGCAATGGTCGGACTCGCACTTGGTGAACCCCAGCTTCAGCATGAACTCGTCGATGGTCTTGTTCCACATGCGCGGCGACTGCTTCAACCCGTACAATGACTGCTTCAGCTTGCACACGTAGTCCGGGTGGTCTTCATCGACGTAGCCGTCCGGTTGCACCATGTAGATCTCTTCGTCCAAGCCGCCATTCAGGAACGCCGTCTTCACATCCATCTGATGCAGCTTGAGACCATACTTGGCGGCCAAACTCAGCACGGCCCGGATCGACGTGAACTTGGCCACTGGAGCGAAGGTCTCGTCGTAGTCGATGCCGTACTTCTGCGAGAACCCCTTGGCCACCAGACGCGCCTTGAACCGTTCGACCTCTCCAGCCTGGTTCTCCTTCACGCGAAACACCCATCTGTTGCCGATGGCCTTGCGTCCCTTCGGCAGTGGCACCACTTCCCACGTCTTGTTCTTGAGCAGCGAGTCGTACTCCGAGTCGCATGCTTCCTTCCACTTGGCTGCGTCGCTGGATTCCATCGCCGACTTGAACGTAGTCGGCATCTCTCCCACTGAATCCACGACGTACGCAGCCTCAAAATCTTGACTCTCTTGGGCCGCCGCAGACATCTCATCCAGCGTCGAACGTCCATTCTGCGGCGCATATCGCTTGGCCCTCGGCACCTCCACGGCTTCTTCTAGTGACTGCGTCCGCGGGTGTCGCTTGCTGCCGGGTTCGAAGTCTTCATCCCGCGCAGCCTCATCCTCACTGCCGTCCTCATCCGATTCGGACGGAGTCTCTTCATCCGTGGCATCTTCATCATCTTCATCTGGAAGACCAATCACCACCTCCTTCGTAGCATACTTGCGTCTCCCACCGTCGAAGACGTCTTCCATGAACTGCGCGTCGCGGCTCACCAACACGCGACCGCTCTCGATCTCTTCAAACCGATACGCTTTCTCGTGCTCCGAGTACCCCAGGAACCGGCAACGCACCGACCGGGCGTCAAACTTGGACCGCTTCGCCTTCGGGACCAGCACGTACGCGTGGCAACCAAACACCTTGAGGTTCGCCAGCAGTGGCTTCTTTCCCGTCCAAACTTGGTGCGGCGACTTGTCGTGGCTAATGGCGCGTGTCGGACACCGGTTCCGGAGGAACGTGGCTGTCACCACCGCTTCACCCCAGTAACCCTTCGACAACCCGGCATGCTCCAACATGCAGCGCGCACACTCCACCAACGTCCGGTTCATCCGTTCCGCCACGCCGTTCAGCTGTGGCGTGTACGGCGGCGTGAACTTCTGCACGATACCACGGTCGCTGCAGAACTTGGCCATCTCGCGCGAAGTGTACTCGCCACCGTTGTCGCTCCGGAGCGTTTTCACACGCTTGCCGGTCTGCGTTTCAGCCAACGCAACGAACTCAGCGAACTTGGCGGCCACCTCCGACTTGTTCCGCATCAAGTACACCACACAGAAGTGCGACTTGTCGTCGATGAACGTGACGAAGTAGCGCTTGCCACCAAACGTAGACGTCTGCATGGGGCCGCACACATCGCTGTGAACCACTTCCAGCACTTGCTTCGCACGGTTTGGAGACGACTTCATGTAGCTCACTCGCGTTTGCTTGCCGAGTGAGCATCCGTCGCACAGCTCCCACTGCTTCACCGACGTCATGTCGATGCCAGAGCCGTAGCCCTTCTTGACGATGGCGTCTAGACCGCCATGGCCAATGTGACCAAGTCGAAGGTGCCAGAGGTACGACGTGGTGTCCCCTTGCGATCCTTCGAGCTTGCCACATTGGCCTCGTCAGGCATCACCGGTGTCATGCTCAGCTTGAACAGCCCTTTGCCTTCGCGAGCGCCGAGCTTCCACTTGAGACCCTTCGTCTCCGTGAAGCACCCGTCGCTCTCGAACGTCACAGGCCCGACGTCCTTGGTGAATCTGCCGACGGAGAACAGGTTGCGCGACAACTTGGGAATGTGCCACATTCGTGAGCACACCCTTCTTGACGCCGCGCGGGGTCTGCATCTTCATCACGATGTCGCCTCTCCCGATCGTTGCACCACACCGTCGTCCGCGAGATGCACGTCCACCGGCGAGATCTTCTTGTAGTTCCTCATGAACTTCTTGAACTGGTCATGTGCTGCGTCGCACCCGAGTCGACCAGCCACACCTCATTCGACTTGGTGGTGTTGCTCCCACCACCAACCGAGAAGAGGAAGTCGCCAGAGTCGTCCTCACTCTGCGCGACGTTCGCTCGCTGCGGCCTCTGCCGCTCCGCGTTCTCGCGGATTCGCACAGGACACTTGGCGATCCAATGTCCTTGCTCCCCACAGTAGTGGCAGGCGCTGGCCTTGTTGGCGGTCGCCTGCCGTCCCTTGCGCTTGCCGTTGTCGCTTGTCATGAACGCTTGGCCTTGACCGTGCGCGGCTCCGTCGACGCCGCCACCTTGCTCCTTGCGCTTCATGTCCTCATGCAGCAGCCGAGCCGTCACGAGTTCCCACGACAGCGAGTCGGCTCTCGACTCCAACGCCGTGATGAGGAACTGGTACGACTCGCTGAGACTCCCAAGAAGCGTGATCACCAAGTCATCTCGCTGACCGGAGCGCCCACTGCGTCGAGCTGCTCCGCCAGAGTCTTGATCTTGTTGATGTGCTCCAGCACATCATCACCTTCCGCCATCATCGTCGTGAAGAAACGTCGACGAAGGAAGAGCTTGTTGGCCAAACTCTTCTTCTCGAAGTGTCCTTCCAGTTTTGACCATGCATCGTACGCATCCTTCGCCGACCGGACCAGCGGCAGCTGCGAATCTTCCATCGCGAGACAGATGATCGCCAGCGCCTTGCGAGACTTCCTCTTGAACGTCGTTTGGTCCAGCGTAGTGGCGCAGTGCTCCAGCTTGATCTCTCCACTTGTCACTTCCCACAGGTCTCGTTCCTCGAGCACCATCGCCATCTTGAACTTCCACGTGTGGAAGTTGGTTCCGTCGAACTTGTTGATGCGAGAGGTCGTGGTCGAGGCGGCGTCCATGGCGAAAGCGTAGTCGGAGTCTTCAGCAGGGAAAACGGGGCTTGGGCTCATAACCAAAAGGAAGGTCGTTTGAGCACTTGATGTCAGAATGCAAAGTGATTGATTTAGGTCCTTAGTTCGCGAACTGCTTGCTACCTCTAAGCCTACTGGATATTCCTGCTGGATACACTCTACTGGATTCCTAACTGGATAGAAGGTCTTCAGCCAATCAGCGAGTGCCACGTAGATGCCCATCCTGTACCCACAATCTTGTACCCACGCGTCCCATCATCAGCGTCCTGTAATCCTCGTCCCATCATCACACGAATGATGGCGGCACCACTGAGTGAAGGTCACACCGGTACCTTACTGGTACACCGCAGCTGGTCGAGGCGATCCCTTGACAACATGTACAGGATGGGCATCTATGTCGGCTGCACCTTGGATCCCCAGCTTGTGTCGCAGAACTTCGAACTGCACAGAAGTGATCGCCTTCGTCATGATGTCGGCCAGCATGTCCTTCGTCGAGCAGTACTCCAACACCACCTGACCGTCTTCCACCTTCTCACGCACGAAGTGGTAGCGAATGTCGATGTGCTTGGTGCGCTTGTGGAACTCCGGGTTCTTGGCCAACGCGATGGAGCCTTGGTTGTCCTCGTAGATCTTGATTGCTTCATCGCTTGCCATTTCGCCGAGCTCGCGCAGAAACACCTTGAGCCACACCGCCTCCTGCGTCGCCTCTGACAGCGCCATGTACTCCGCCTCTGTAGATGACAGCGCCACCGTCCGCTGCTTCTTGCTCCTCCAGCTGATGCACCCGCCGTTCATCATGAACGCGTAGCCGCTTGTACTTCTTCTCGATTCGATGTCACCAGCCCAGTCTGCGTCCGAGTAGCCAGCCACACACAACTCCGCAGCCGTCACCCTTCGAGAACTCGATGCCATGCGTGGGCGTGGCTTGCAGATACCGGAGCACACGCTTGAGGGCTTGCCAGTGTGTGGGACACGGGTCGGCGGCGAACTGACTCAGCACGCCTACTGCAGCAGCCAGGTCCGGACGCGTCGCCACCATCAGGTACATCAACGCGCCGACAGCACCCGATACGGCACGTTCTTCATCGTGTCTTCATGCTTGCAGCCACCCTCGCACATGTTCTTGGTCAACTTAAGTCCTGGATCCTGCGGCGTCTTCACGGGTTTGCTGTCCTGCATGCCGAACTTGCTCAGGATCGACTTGAGAAACTTGGTCTGCCGCATCGTCACCTTGCCGGACTCCAAGTCGTTCTTGATCTCCATGCCGAGGAAGTACGTGAGCTCGCCGAGGTCTGTCATTTCGAACCGTTTGCTGAGTGCGCGCTTGGTCGACTCCATCAGCTCGTCGTCGTTGCTGGCCAGGATCAGGTCGTCCACGTAGATGACCACGAAGATCATGCTGTGTCCGTCGCGTTTCACGTAGACGCAATGGTCGGACTCGCACTTGGTGAACCCCAGCTTCAGCATGAACTCGTCGATGGTCTTGTTCCACATGCGCGGCGACTGCTTCAACCCGTACAACGACTGCTTCAGCTTGCACACGTAGTCCGGGTGGTCTTCATCGACGTAGCCGTCCGGTTGCACCATGTATATCTTCGTCCAAGCCGCCATTCAGGAACGCCGTCTTCACATCCATCTGATGCAGCTTGAGACCATACTTGGCGGCCAAACTCAGCACGGCCCGGAGCGAAGGTCTCGTCGTAGTCGATGCCGTACTTCTGCGAGAACCCCTTGGCCACCAGACGCGCCTTGAACCGTTCGACCTCTCCAGCCTGGTTCTCCTTCACGCGAAACACCCATCTGTTGCCGATGGCCTTGCGTCCCTTCGGCAGTGGCACCACTTCCCATGTCTTGTTCTTGAGCAGCGAGTCGTACTCCGAGTCGCATGCTTCCTTCCACTTGGCTGCGTCGCTGGATTCCATCGCCGACTTGAACGTAGTCGGCATCTCTCCCACTGAATCCACGACGTACGCAGCCTCAAAATCTTGACTCTCTTGGGCCGCCGCAGACATCTCATCCAGCGTCGAACGTCCATTCTGCGGCGCATATCGCTTGGCCCTCGGCACCTCCACGGCTTCTTCTAGTGACTGCGTCCGCGGGTGTCGCTTGCTGCCGGGTTCGAAGTCTTCATCCCGCGCAGCCTCATCCTCACTGCCGTCCTCATCCGATTCGGACGGAGTCTCTTCATCCGTGGCATCTTCATCGTCTTCATCTGGAAGACCAATCACCACCTCCTTCGTAGCATATTTGCGTCTCCCACCGTCGAAGACGTCTTCCATGAACTGCGCGTCGCGGCTCACCAACACGCGACCGCTCTCGATCTCTTCAAACCGATACGCTTTCGTGCCCGAGTACCCCAGGAACCGGCAACGCACCGACCGGGCGTCAAACTTGGACCGCTTCGCCTTCGGGACCAGCACGTACGCGTGGCAACCAAACACCTTGAGGTTCGCCAGCAGTGGCTTCTTTCCCGTCCAAACTTGGTGCGGCGACTTGTCGTGGCTAATGGCGCGTGTCGGACACCGGTTCCGGAGGAACGTGGCTGTCACCACCGCTTCACCCCAGTAACCCTTCGACAACCCGGCATGCTCCAACATGCAGCGCGCACACTCCACCAACGTCCGGTTCATCCGTTCCGCCACGCCGTTCAGCTGTGGCGTGTACGGCGGCGTGAACTTCTGCACGATACCACGGTCGCTGCAGAACTTGGCCATCTCGCGCGAAGTGTACTCGCCACCGTTGTCGCTCCGGAGCGTTTTCACACGCTTGCCGGTCTGCGTTTCAGCCAACGCAACGAACTCAGCGAACTTGGCGGCCACCTCCGACTTGTTCCGCATCAAGTACACCACACAGAAGTGCGACTTGTCGTCGATGAACGTGACGAAGTAGCGCTTGCCACCAAACGTAGACGTCTGCATGGGGCCGCACACATCGCTGTGAACCACTTCCAGCACTTGCTTCGCACGGTTTGGAGACGACTTCATGTAGCTCACTCGCGTTTGCTTGCCGAGTGAGCATCCGTCGCACAGCTCCCACTGCTTCACCGACGTCATGTCGATGCCAGAGCCGTAGCCCTTCTTGACGATGGCGTCTAGACCGCCATGGCCAATGTGACCAAGTCGAAGGTGCCAGAGGTACGACGTGGTGTCCCCTTGCGATCCTTCGAGCTTGCCACATTGGCCTCGTCAGGCATCACCGGTGTCATGCTCAGCTTGAACAGCCCTTTGCCTTCGCGAGCGCCGAGCTTCCACTTGAGACCCTTCGTCTCCGTGAAGCACCCGTCGCTCTCGAACGTCACAGGCCCGACGTCCTTGGTGAATCTGCCGACGGAGAACAGGTTGCGCGACAACTTGGGAATGTGCCACACATTCGTGAGCACACCCTTCTTGACGCCGCGCGGGGTCTGCATCTTCATCACGATGTCGCCTCTCCCGATCGCTGCACCACACCGTCGTCCGCGAGATGCACGTCCACCGGCGAGATCTTCTTGTAGTTCCTCATGAACTTCTTGAACTGGTCATGTGCTGCGTCGCACCCGAGTCGACCAGCCACACCTCATTCGACTTGGTGGTGTTGCTCCCACCACCAACCGAGAAGAGGAAGTCGCCAGAGTCGTCCTCACTCTGCGCGACGTTCGCTCGCTGCGGCCTCTGCCGCTCCGCGTTCTCGCGGATTCGCACAGGACACTTGGCGATCCAATGTCCTTGCTCCCCACAGTAGTGGCAGGCGCTGGCCTTGTTGGCGGTCGCCTGCCGTCCCTTGCGCTTGCCGTTGTCGCTTGTCATGAACGCTTGGCCTTGACCGTGCGCGGCTCCGTCGACGCCGCCACCTTGCTCCTTGCGCTTCATGTCCTCATGCAGCAGCCGAGCCGTCACGAGTTCCCACGACAGCGAGTCGGCTCTCGACTCCAACGCCGTGATGAGGAACTGGTACGACTCGCTGAGACTCCCAAGAAGCGTGATCACCAAGTCATCTCGCTGACCGGAGCGCCCACTGCGTCGAGCTGCTCCGCCAGAGTCTTGATCTTGTTGATGTGCTCCAGCACATCATCACCTTCCGCCATCATCGTCGTGAAGAAACGTCGACGAAGGAAGAGCTTGTTGGCCAAACTCTTCTTCTCGAAGTGTCCTTCCAGTTTTGACCATGCATCGTACGCATCCTTCGCCGACCGGACCAGCGGCAGCTGCGAATCTTCCATCGCGAGACAGATGATCGCCAGCGCCTTGCGAGACTTCCTCTTGAACGTCGTTTGGTCCAGCGTAGTGGCGCAGTGCTCCAGCTTGATCTCTCCACTTGTCACTTCCCACAGGTCTCGTTCCTCGAGCACCATCGCCATCTTGAACTTCCACGTGTGGAAGTTGGTTCCGTCGAACTTGTTGATGCGAGAGGTCGTGGTCGAGGCGGCGTCCATGGCGAAAGCGTAGTCGGAGTCTTCAGCAGGGAAAACGGGGCTTGGGCTCATAACCAAAAGGAAGGTCGTTTGAGCACTTGATGTCAGAATGCAAAGTGATTGATTTAGGTCCTTAGTTCGCGAACTGCTTGCTACCTCTAAGCCTACTGGATATTCCTGCTGGATACACTCTACTGGATTCCTAACTGGATAGAAGGTCTTCAGCCAATCAGCGAGTGCCACGTAGATGCCCATCCTGTACCCACAATCTTGTACCCACGCGTCCCATCATCAGCGTCCCGTAATCCTCGTCCCATCATCACACGAATGATGGCGGCACCACTGAGTGAAGGTCACACCGGTACCTTATTGGTACACCGCAGCTGGTCGAGGCGATCCCTTGACAACAGGCTGTACCTTGGATCCCCAGCTTGTGTCGCAGAACTTCGAACTGCACAGAAGTGATCGCCTTCGTCATGATGTCGGCCAGCATGTCCTTCGTCGAGCAGTACTCCAACACCACTTGACCGTCTTCCACCTTCTCACGCACGAAGTGGTAGCGAATGTCGATGTGCTTGGTGCGCTTGTGGAACTCCGGGTTCTTGGCCAACGCGATGGAGCCTTGGTTGTCCTCGTAGATCTTGATTGCTTCATCGCTTGCCATTTCGCCGAGCTCGCGCAGAAACACCTTGAGCCACACCGCCTCCTGCGTCGCCTCTGACAGCGCCATGTACTCCGCCTCTGTAGATGACAGCGCCACCGTCCGCTGCTTCTTGCTCCTCCAGCTGATGCACCCGCCGTTCATCATGAACGCGTAGCCGCTTGTACTTCTTCTCGATTCGATGTCACCAGCCCAGTCTGCGTCCGAGTAGCCACACACAACTCCGCAGCCGTCACCCTTCGAGAACTCGATGCCATGCGTGGGCGTGGCTTGCAGATACCGGAGCACACGCTTGAGGGCTTGCCAGTGTGTGGGACACGGGTCGGCGGCGAACTGACTCAGCACGCCTACTGCAGCAGCCAGGTCCGGACGCGTCGCCACCATCAGGTACATCAACGCGCCGACAGCACTCCGATACGGCACGTTCTTCATCGTGTCTTCATGCTTGCAGCCACCCTCGCACATGTTCTTGGTCAACTTAAGTCCTGGATCCTGCGGCGTCTTCACGGGTTTGCTGTCCTGCATGCCGAACTTGCTCAGGATCGACTTGAGAAACTTGGTCTGCCGCATCGTCACCTTGCCGGACTCCAAGTCGTTCTTGATCTCCATGCCGAGGAAGTACGTAAGCTCGCCGAGGTCTGTCATTTCGAACCGTTTGCTGAGTGCGCGCTTGGTCGACTCCATCAGCTCGTCGTCGTTGCTGGCCAGGATCAGGTCGTCCACGTAGATGACCACGAAGATCATGCTGTGTCCGTCGCGTTTCACGTAGACGCAATGGTCGGACTCGCACTTGGTGAACCCCAGCTTCAGCATGAACTCGTCGATGGTCTTGTTCCACATGCGCGGCGACTGCTTCAACCCGTACAATGACTGCTTCAGCTTGCACACGTAGTCCGGGTGGTCTTCATCGACGTAGCCGTCCGGTTGCACCATGTAGATCTCTTCGTCCAAGCCGCCATTCAGGAACGCCGTCTTCACATCCATCTGATGCAGCTTGAGACCATACTTGGCGGCCAAACTCAGCACGGCCCGGATCGACGTGAACTTGGCCACTGGAGCGAAGGTCTCGTCGTAGTCGATGCCGTACTTCTGCGAGAACCCCTTGGCCACCAGACGCGCCTTGAACCGTTCGACCTCTCCAGCCTGGTTCTCCTTCACGCGAAACACCCATCTGTTGCCGATGGCCTTGCGTCCCTTCGGCAGTGGCACCACTTCCCACGTCTTGTTCTTGAGCAGCGAGTCGTACTCCGAGTCGCATGCTTCCTTCCACTTGGCTGCGTCGCTGGATTCCATCGCCGACTTGAACGTAGTCGGCATCTCTCCCACTGAATCCACGACGTACGCAGCCTCAAAATCTTGACTCTCTTGGGCCGCCGCAGACATCTCATCCAGCGTCGAACGTCCATTCTGCGGCGCATATCGCTTGGCCCTCGGCACCTCCACGGCTTCTTCTAGTGACTGCGTCCGCGGGTGTCGCTTGCTGCCGGGTTCGAAGTCTTCATCCCGCGCAGCCTCATCCTCACTGCCGTCCTCATCCGATTCGGACGGAGTCTCTTCATCCGTGGCATCTTCATCGTCTTCATCTGGAAGACCAATCACCACCTCCTTCGTAGCATATTTGCGTCTCCCACCGTCGAAGACGTCTTCCATGAACTGCGCGTCGCGGCTCACCAACACGCGACCGCTCTCGATCTCTTCAAACCGATACGCTTTCTCGTGCTCCGAGTACCCCAGGAACCGGCAACGCACCGACCGGGCGTCAAACTTGACCGCTTCGCCTTCGGGACCAGCACGTACGCGTGGCAACCAAACACCTTGAGGTTCGCCAGCAGTGGCTTCTTTCCCGTCCAAACTTGGTGCGGCGACTTGTCGTGGCTAATGGCGCGTGTCGGACACCGGTTCCGGAGGAACGTGGCTGTCACCACCGCTTCACCCCAGTAACCCTTCGACAACCCGGCATGCTCCAACATGCAGCGCGCACACTCCACCAACGTCCGGTTCATCCGTTCCGCCACGCCGTTCAGCTGTGGCGTGTACGGCGGCGTGAACTTCTGCACGATACCACGGTCGCTGCAGAACTTGGCCATCTCGCGCGAAGTGTACTCGCCACCGTTGTCGCTCCGGAGCGTTTTCACACGCTTGCCGGTCTGCGTTTCAGCCAACGCAACGAACTCAGCGAACTTGGCGGCCACCTCCGACTTGTTCCGCATCAAGTACACCACACAGAAGTGCGACTTGTCGTCGATGAACGTGACGAAGTAGCGCTTGCCACCAAACGTAGACGTCTGCATGGGGCCGCACACATCGCTGTGAACCACTTCCAGCACTTGCTTCGCACGGTTTGGAGACGACTTCATGTAGCTCACTCGCGTTTGCTTGCCGAGTGAGCATCCGTCGCACAGCTCCCACTGCTTCACCGACGTCATGTCGATGCCAGAGCCGTAGCCCTTCTTGACGATGGCGTCTAGACCGCCATGGCCAATGTGACCAAGTCGAAGGTGCCAGAGGTACGACGTGGTGTCCCCTTTGCGATCCTTCGAGCTTGCCACATTGGCCTCGTCAGGCATCACCGGTGTCATGCTCAGCTTGAACAGCCCTTTGCCTTCGCGAGCGCCGAGCTTCCACTTGAGACCCTTCGTCTCCGTGAAGCACCCGTCGCTCTCGAACGTCACAGGCCCGACGTCCTTGGTGAATCTGCCGACGGAGAACAGGTTGCGCGACAACTTGGGAATGTGCCACATTCGTGAGCACACCCTTCTTGACGCCGCGCGGGGTCTGCATCTTCATCACGATGTCGCCTCTCCCGATCGCTTGCACCACACCGTCGTCCGCGAGATGCACGTCCACCGGCGAGATCTTCTTGTAGTTCCTCATGAACTTCTTGGAACTGGTCATGTGCTGCGTCGCACCCGAGTCGACCAGCCACACCTCATTCGACTTGGTGGTGTTGCTCCCACCACCAACCGAGAAGAGGAAGTCGCCAGAGTCGTCCTCACTCTGCGCGACGTTCGCTCGCTGCGGCCTCTGCCGCTCCGCGTTCTCGCGGATTCGCACAGGACACTTGGCGATCCAATGTCCTTGCTCCCCACAGTAGTGGCAGGCGCTGGCCTTGTTGGCGGTCGCCTGCCGTCCCTTGCGCTTGCCGTTGTCGCTTGTCATGAACGCTTGGCCTTGACCGTGCGCGGCTCCGTCGACGCCGCCACCTTGCTCCTTGCGCTTCATGTCCTCATGCAGCAGCCGAGCCGTCACGAGTTCCCACGACAGCGAGTCGGCTCTCGACTCCAACGCCGTGATGAGGAACTGGTACGACTCGCTGAGACTCCCAAGAAGCGTGATCACCAAGTCATCCTCGCTGACCGGAGCGCCCACTGCGTCGAGCTGCTCCGCCAGAGTCTTGATCTTGTTGATGTGCTCCAGCACATCATCACCTTCCGCCATCATCGTCGTGAAGAAACGTCGACGAAGGAAGAGCTTGTTGGCCAAACTCTTCTTCTCGAAGTGTCCTTCCAGTTTTGACCATGCATCGTACGCATCCTTCGCCGACCGGACCAGCGGCAGCTGCGAATCTTCCATCGCGAGACAGATGATCGCCAGCGCCTTGCGAGACTTCCTCTTGAACGTCGTTTGGTCCAGCGTAGTGGCGCAGTGCTCCAGCTTGATCTCTCCACTTGTCACTTCCCACAGGTCTCGTTCCTCGAGCACCATCGTTATCTTGAACTTCCACGTGTGGAAGTTGGTTCCGTCGAACTTGTTGATGCGAGAGGTCGTGGTCGAGGCGGCGTCCATGGCGAAAGCGTAGTCGAAGTCTTCAGCAGGAAAACGGGGCTTGGGCTCATAACCAAAAGGAAGGTCGTTTGAGCACTTGATGTCAGAATGCAAAGTGATTGATTTAGGTCCTTAGTTCGCGAACTGCTTGCTACCTCTAAGCCTACTGGATATTCCTGCTGGATACACTCTACTGGATTCCTAACTGGATAGAAGGTCCTTCAGCCAATCAGCGAGTGCCACGTAGATGCCCATCCTGTACCCACAATCTTGTACCCACGCGTCCCATCATCAGCGTCCCGTAATCCTCGTCCCATCATCAGCGTCCCGTAATCCTCGTCCCATCATCACACGAATGATGGCGGCACCACTGAGTGAAGGTCACACCGGTACCTTACTGGTACACCGCAGCTGGTCGAGGCGATCCCTTGACAACAGGTGACGGGTGCGAAAATGCCGACATCGTCGAAGAAGTCAAGCCAATGTCGTGGGTGCCAACAAGGGAAAATGGTGCAAAAGCCCTTCCCAAGCAACCCGAACAAGCGCAAGTACATGCCGTTCGAGTTCCTCCACTTCGACATCTGCGGGCCCATGGAGGAAGAGTCGCTGGGTGGCAGCCGCTACCTGTTGCTGATCACGGACGAAGCCAGTGGCTGCATGTCGGGATTCTGTCTGCGAGCCAGGTCGGAGAGCGAAGGCTGCTTGCGCCGATTCATCACCAAGGTGGAGAAGCAATTCGATGCCAGGGTGAAGTTCGTGCGCCATGACGGAGCCAAGGAGTTCGCGACCAATTCGCTCTTGGCGTACTACGAAGACCACGGCATCGAAGTGCAGCCCACGGTTCGGTATGCGCACCAAACGAACGCGACGGCTGAACGCGCCAACCGAACCATCGTGACCATCGGCCGTAGCATGCTTCACTACGCCGGGTTGGACAAGACGTTCTGGGCGGAAGCAGCGATGACGGCGATTTACATCAAGAATCGTCTGCCGTCACCCAAGTCGCCCGACAAAACGCCGTTCGAGATCGTCTACAAGTCCAAGCCCAACGTCAAGCACATGCGGATCTTCGGGTGCAAGGCCTACGTTTTGACGCCGAAGGAGAAGCGACTCAAGTGGGACCCGAAAGCTCGTGAAGGAATTTTCATGGGTTACGAGGAGCGTTCCAAGGCGTATCGAGTTTATGACATCGAGGCGGGGCAGGTGGTGATTTCTCGCGATGTCACATTCGATGAGTCAAGCTTCGATGACTCCAAGACTGCTGATGGTGAAGAAGTCAACCGACTTACCGACGTTTTCGACGACATGCAAGTCTCCGACGACTCCGGCACAAGGGTGTTCACGCAGGCGGGGAAGCGCAAATCGCGTCCGGACAACCAAGATCGCGACAATGTTCGGCGTCCTCGTCGCAGTGCTGGACTCGAAGAAGCAAGTGCGCCTGGACGCTCGGAAGACGAAGACCAACGTGAATCTACGACGGCACAAGAAGAAAAATCGGAAGAAGACGATGAAGACGGCTCGACTCCACCCATGTTCTGGCGTGCAAGTGCGAATGCGGTGGAAGCAAGCGACAGCGCGGAGCCGAAGACGTTTCAAGAAGCTGTGAACGGACCAGACCAAGTCCAGTGGCGCAAGGCAATTCGCGCCGAACTCAAGTCAATGCGGCTGCGAGGTGTTTTCCGCGCCGCCAAACTGCCCAACAACCAGCGCGCAGTCGGTACCAAGTGGGTGTTCAAGATCAAGCGCAACGCGGACGGGTCGATCGAGAAGTTCAAGGCTCGGCTCGTCGCGAAAGGCTTCGTGCAGAAGTATGGCATCGACTACACCGAGACGTTTTCGCCCGTGGTCAAGTACGTCACGCTGCGAATGATCATTGCGGTTGCCAAGTACTTCGGATGGCCGATGGACCAGCTCGACGTGGTGACTGTTGCAGGGTACTGAACCTTGGTACACTGTACCAGTTCCGAGGTACCCGAACCGGTTAACCGAACCGGTCCAATACGACCACACGTTGATTAGACGAGTAGGTTGATTGGACGAGCAGTGTAGAATGATGGTTGATTAGACGCACTAGTTGATAGGACGCACGGCCGCGTGTCTTTAGCACTAGCCTAGGGTGTAAGCTCCAACAATCCAATCACTTCTGAATTTCGATTCAACCCCCCAAGTGACCTTCCTCGCCTCGCCCCAAGCCTCGGCGGTGTCTACGACCAAGTCTCCAAGTGCAAGATCCCAGTACGACCTTCTTCAGGTTATGAGCCCAAGCACCATGTCCTCTGTCCAAGACACCAAGATCTCCATCGACAAGTTCAACGGCGACAACTACGCCACGTGGAACCGCTACATGCGTGGCGTGTTCCTGACCAAGTCGGTGTGGAGCGTCGTGAACCGCGAGACGAAACCAAGCTTCGCGGACACGAGGGCCAAGGACGACTACGTCAAGTCGAGCAACATCGCGTTCGGCCTGATGTTGCTCCACATGGATGCTGACTACCATCATGTGGTCGACGACTGCGAGGAAGCGTGGGTGGCCTGGACGCGACTGCGTTCGCTCTACGGGGGTCGCAGAAGGCTGGACGCATCTACCTGAAGCGCCAGCTCTTCAGCATGGAGATGGCAGAAGGCGGCAATGTGCTTCATCATTGCAATGAAGTCCTCAACATCAGCGCCAAGCTCAGCAACATCGGCGCCAAGATGGAGGATGAAGACGTGGCGATCTGCTTGCTCAGGAGTCTGCCCAAGAGTTTCGAGAACGTCGTTCTCAACTTGGAGATGAGCAACGCAGAGCTGCGCACTCAAGATGTGATCAAGGTGCTCACGAATGAGCACATCAAGCGGCAGGGCGAGAAGACGGCTCAGGTGAAGATTGAAGACGCTGCGAGGGCCTTCAATGCCGAGCGTGAAAGTCGCCACTGCACGTACTGCGGAAAATCGGGGCACGTCGTGGAAAAGTGCTGGACCAAGCAGAAGGAGGAGAATCGAGGTGCACGACGTGGCCGGTCTGGTCGCGGTGCGAACAACGTCCAGTGGCGTGACGACAGCGATGACGACTGCGTCGCGTTCGCGGTCTCTATGGAGTGTGGAGTCTCCAGGACCAACAAGTTTCAAGGCTCATGGGCGATCGACAGTGGTGCCACGCACCACATCTGCAACGACAAGGCCAAGTTTGTCGACATCAAGGTGTGCGACGAAGGTGAACTCACGGTCGCCAACGGCAACACGGCCAAGATCATGGGAGTCGGGACGGTCATGCAGCGGGTCACTTTGCCCAACGGCAAGGAGCGCGACATCCGCATTCAAGATGCACTTTACGTCCCAAGCATGAACAAGAACCTGCTTTCGGTGCCGCAGATCAACCGAAGCGGACAGTTCAAGGTGGTGTTTGATGGTGCTGAAATGCACATCGCACAGAAGAAGTCGAAGAAAATCGTGACTTCCGCGGACCTGATCGACGGCCTCTACTGGCTCCGAGTCCCAAGCTGCGCTGCGAATTCGGTGTCCAAGGCGTCGGTCAACGCGGTGGATATTCATGCGCGTTTGGGTCACGCGCCGAATGACATTCTTCGGAAGATGGTCTCAAGCGGCATGGTGACGGGTGCGAAAATGCCGACATCATCGAAGAAGTCAAGCCAATGTCGTGGGTGCCAACAAGGGAAAATGGTGCAAAAGCCCTTCCCAAGCAACCCGAACAAGCGCAAGTACATGCCGTTCGAGTTCCTCCACTTCGACATCTGCGGGCCCATGGAGGAAGAGTCGCTGGGTGGCAGCCGCTACTTGCTGCTCATCACGGACGAAGCCAGCGGCTGCATGTCGGGATTCTGTCTGCGAGCCAGGTCGGAGAGTGAAGGCTGCTTGCGCCGATTCATCACCAAGGTGGAGAAGCAATTCGATGCCAGGGTGAAGTTCGTGCGCCATGACGGAGCCAAGGAGTTCGCGACCACCCGCTCTTGGCGTACTACGAAGACCACGGCATCGAAGTGCAGCCCACGGTTCGGTATGCGCACCAAACCAACGCGACGGCTGAACGCGCCAACCGAACCATCGTGACCATCGGCCGCAGCATGCTTCACTACGCCGGGTTGGACAAGACGTTCTGGGCGGAAGCAGCGATGACGGCGATCTACATCAAGAATCGTCTGCCGTCACCCAAGTCGCCCGACAAAACTCCGTTCGAGATCGTCTACAAGTCCAAGCCCAACGTCAAGCACATGCGGATCTTCGGGTGCAAGGCCTACGTTTTGACGCCGAAGGAGAAGCGACTCAAGTGGGACCCGAAAGCTCGTGAAGGAATTTTCATGGGTTACGAGGAGCGTTCCAAGGCGTATCGAGTTTATGACATCGAGGCGGGGCAGGTGGTCATCTCTCGCGATGTCACATTCGATGAGTCAAGCTTCGACGACTCCACGGCTGCTGATGGTGAAGAAGTCAACCGACTTACCGACGTTTTCGACGACATGCAAGTCTCCGACGACTCCGGCACAAGGGTGTTCACGCAGGCGGGGAAGCGCAAATCGCGTCCGGACAACCAAGATCGCGACAATGTTCGGCGTCCTCGTCGCAGTGCTGGACTCGAAGAAGCAAGTGCGCCTGGACGCTCGGAAGATGAAGACCAACGTGAATCTACGGCGACACAAGAAGCAAAATCGGAAGAAAACGATGAAGACGGCTCGACTCCGCCCATGTTCTGGCGTGCAAGTGCGAATGCGGTGGAAGCAAGTGACAGCGCGGAGCCGAAGACGTTTCAAGAAGCTGTGAACGGACCAGACCAAGTCCAGTGGCGCAAGGCAATTCGCGCCGAACTCAAGTCGATGCGGCTGCGAGGTGTTTTCCGCGCCGCCAAACTGCCCAACAACCAGCGCGCAGTCGGTACCAAGTGGGTGTTCAAGATCAAGCGCAACGCGGACGGATCGATCGAGAAGTTCAAGGCTCGGCTCGTCGCGAAAGGCTTCGTGCAGAAGTATGGCATCGACTACACCGAGACGTTTTCGCCCGTGGTCAAGTACGTCACGCTGCGAATGATCATTGCGGTTTGTTGCAGGGTACTGAACCTTGGTACACTGTACCAGGGCCGAGGTACCCGAACCGGTTAACCGAACCGGTCCAATACGACCACACGTTGATTAGACGAGTAGGTTGATTGGACGAGTAGTGTAGAATGATGGTTGATTAGACGCACTAGTTGATAGGACGCACGGCCGCGTGTCTTTAGCACTAGCCTAGGGTGTAAGCTCCAACAATCCAATCACTTCTGAATTTCGATTCAACCCCCCAAGTGACCTTCCTCGCCTCGCCCCAAGCCTCGGCGGTGTCTACGACCAAGTCTCCAAGTGCAAGATCCCAGTACGACCTTCTTCAGGTTATGAGCCCAAGCACCATGTCCTCTGTCCAAGACACCAAGATCTCCATCGACAAGTTCAACGGCGACAACTACGCCACGTGGAACCGCTACATGCGTGGCGTGTTCCTGACCAAGTCGGTGTGGAGCGTCGTGAACCGCGAGACGAAACCAAGCTTCGCGGACACGAGGGCCAAGGACGACTACGTCAAGTCGAGCAACATCGCGTTCGGCCTGATGTTGCTCCACATGGATGCTGACTACCATCATGTGGTCGACGACTGCGAGGAAGCGTGGTGGCCTGGACGCGACTGCGTTCGCTCTACGGGGGTCGCAGAAGGCTGGACGCATCTACCTGAAGCGCCAGCTCTTCAGCATGGAGATGGCAGAAGGCGGCAATGTGCTTCATCATTGCAATGAAGTCCTCAACATCAGCGCCAAGCTCAGCAACATCGGCGCCAAGATGGAGGATGAAGACGTGGCGATCTGCTTGCTCAGGAGTCTGCCCAAGAGTTTCGAGAACGTCGTTCTCAACTTGGAGATGAGCAACGCAGAGCTGCGCACTCAAGATGTGATCAAGGTGCTCACGAATGAGCACATCAAGCGGCAGGGCGAGAAGACGGCTCAGGTGAAGATTGAAGACGCTGCGAGGGCCTTCAATGCCGAGCGTGAAAGTCGCCACTGCACGTACTGCGGAAAATCGGGGCACGTCGTGGAAAAGTGCTGGACCAAGCAGAAGGAGAGAATCGAGGTGCACGACGTGGCCGGTCTGGTCGCGGTGCGAACAACGTCCAGTGGCGTGACGACAGCGATGACGACTGCGTCGCGTTCGCGGTCTCTATGGAGTGTGGAGTCTCCAGGACCAACAAGTTTCAAGGCTCATGGGCGATCGACAGTGGTGCCACGCACCACATCTGCAACGACAAGGCCAAGTTTGTCGACATCAAGGTGTGCGACGAAGGTGAACTCACGGTCGCCAACGGCAACACGGCCAAGATCATGGGAGTCGGGACGGTCATGCAGCGGGTCACTTTGCCCAACGGCAAGGAGCGCGACATCCGCATTCAAGATGCACTTTACGTGCCAAGCATGAACAAGAACCTGCTTTCGGTGCCGCAGATCAACCGAAGCGGACTGTTCAAGGTGGTGTTTGATGGTGCTGAAATGCACATCGCACAGAAGAAGTCGAAGAAAATCGTGGCTTCCGCGGACCTGATCGACGGCCTCTACTGGCTCCCGAGTCCCAAGCTGCGCTGCGAATTCGGTGTCCAAGGCGTCGGTCAACGCGGTGGATCTTCATGCGCGTTTGGGTCACGCGCCGAATGACCTTCTTCGGAAGATGGTCTCGCGGCATGGTGACGGGTGCGAAAATGCCGACATCGTCGAAGAAGTCAAGCCAATGTCGTGGGTGCCAACAAGGGAAAATGGTGCAAAGCCCTTCCCAAGCAACCCGAACAAGCGCAAGTACAAGCCGTTCGAGTTCCTCCACTTCGACACCTGCGGGCCCATGGAAGAAGAGTCGCTGGGTGGCAGCCGCTACCTGCTGCTCATCACGGACGAAGCCAGCGGCTGCATGTCGGGATTCTGTCTGCGAGCCAGGTCGGAGAGTGAAGGCTGCTTGCGCCGATTCATCACCAAGGTGGAGAAGCAATTCGATGCCAGGGTGAAGTTCGTGCGCCATGACGGAGCCAAGGAGTTCGCGACCAATTCGCTCTTGGCGTACTACGAAGACCACGGCATCGAAGTGCAGCCCACGGTTCGGTATGCGCACCAAACCAACGCGACGGCTGAACGCGCCAACCGAACCATCGTGACCATCGGCCGTAGCATGCTTCACTACGCCGGGTTGGACAAGACGTTCTGGGCGGAAGCAGCGATGACGGCGATCTACATCAAGAATCGTCTGCCGTCACCCAAGTCGCCCGACAAAACTCCGTTCGAGATCGTCTACAAGTCCAAGCCCAACGTCAAGCACATGCGGATCTTCGGGTGCAAGGCCTACGTTTTGACGCCGAAGGAGAAGCGACTCAAGTGGGACCCCAAAGCTCGTGAAGGAATTTTCATGGGTTACGAGGAGCGTTCCAAGGCGTACCGAGTTTATGACATCGAGGCGGGGCAGGTGGTGATTTCTCGCGATGTCACATTCGATGAGTCAAGCTTCGATGACTCCAAGACTGCTGATGGTGAAGAAGTCAACCGACTTACCGACGTTTTCGACGACATGCAAGTCTCCGACGACTCCGGCACAAGGGTGTTCACGCAGGCGGGGAAGCGCAAATCGCGTCCGGACAACCAAGATCGCGACAATGTTCGGCGTCCTCGTCGCAGTGCTGGACTCGAAGAAGCAAGTGCGCCTGGACGCTCGGAAGATGACGACCAACGTGAATCTACGACGCCGCAAGAAGCAAAATCGGAAGAAGACGATGAAGACGGCTCGACTCCGCCCATGTTCTGGCGTGCAAGTGCGAATGCTGTGGAAGCAAGTGACAGCGCGGAGCCGAAGACGTTTCAAGAAGCTGTGAACGGACCAGACCAAGTCCAGTGGCGCAAGGCAATTCGCGCCGAACTCAAGTCAATGCGGCTGCGAGGTGTTTTCCGCGCCGCCAAACTGCCCAACAACCAGCGCGCAGTCGGTACCAAGTGGGTGTTCAAGATCAAGCGCAACGCGGACGGGTCGATCGAGAAGTTCAAGGCTCGGCTCGTCGCGAAAGGCTTCGTGCAGAAGTATGGCATCGACTACACCGAGACGTTTTCGCCCGTGGTCAAGTACGTCACGCTGCGAATGATCATTGCGGTTGCCAAGTACTTCGGATGGCCGATGGACCAGCTCGACGTGGTGACTGCGTTCCTGTACGGCTTGATGAAGGAGAAGGTGTTCTGCAGCGTGCCTGAAGGCGTGGAACTGGACGACGGTTTCGACTGCGTGGAACTGCTCAAGGCGATTTACGGGCTCAAGCAAGCTTCGCGAGTTTGGAACGAGACCTTCGACGAGTATGTGCGCTCCATCGGTTTTCGCGTGTCAAGCTACGACCCCTGCCTCTACATCAAGGTCGTCGACGGCGAATGCGTTCTGCTGCTGGTCTACGTGGACGACGTCTTGGTGACCGGAAGCTCGGCGGAAATGATCGCGGAAGTCAAGCGCCAACTCAAGTCGCGGTTCGAGATGACCGACAGTGGCAAGTGTTCCTTCATCCTCGGGATCGAGGTGGTCGACAACGCGGATGGCAGTGTTACGCTGAGCCAAGCTCGCTACATCAACGACATCCTGGAGCGCTTCGGCATGCAAGACTGCAAACCCGCTGCAAGTCCGGTCGACATCAGCATGAAGCTAGTCTCAAGCGACGCCATGACCAAGTTGGACGCACCATTTCGCGAGGCTGTCGGTGCACTCATGCACTTGATGACATCGACTCGCCCGGACATTGCGTTCGCTGTCGGCTACGTGTCACGCTTCATGGAGAACCCGCAAGTCGAGCACTGGATTGCGGTCAAGCGCATCTTCCGCTACCTTCAAGGGACCAAGTCGCACGGAATCCGTTTTTCGCCGGGCAAGGACATCGACTTTCAAGGTTACTCGGATGCCGACTGGGCTGGTGATCTTAGTGATCGCAAAAGGAAGGTCGTTTGAGCACTAGATGTCAGAATGCAAAGTGATTGATTTAGGTCCTTAGTTCGCGAACTGCGTGCTACCTCTAAGCCTACTGGATATTCCTGCTGGATACACTCTACTGGATTCCTAACTGGATAGAAGGTCTTCAGCCAATCAGCGAGTGCCACGTAGATGCCCATCCTGTACCCACAATCTTGTACCCACGCGTCCCATCATCAGCGTCCTGTAATCCTCGTCCCATCATCAGCGTCCCGTAATCCTCGTCCCATCATCACACGAATGATGGCGGCACCACTGAGTGAAGGTCACACCGGTACCTTACTGGTACACCGCAGCTGGTCGAGGCGATCCCTTGACAACATTCCCACGCGACTCGACGTCGGCTGCACCTTGGATCCCCAGCTTGTGTCGCAGAACTTCGAACTGCACAGAAGTGATCGCCTTCGTCATGATGTCGGCCAGCATGTCCTTCGTCGAGCAGTACTCCAACACCACCTGACCGTCTTCCACCTTCTCACGCACGAAGTGGTAGCGAATGTCGATGTGCTTGGTGCGCTTGTGGAACTCCGGGTTCTTGGCCAACGCGATGGAGCCTTGGTTGTCCTCGTAGATCTTGATTGCTTCATCGCTTGCCATTTCGCCGAGCTCGCGCAGAAACACCTTGAGCCACACCGCCTCCTGCGTCGCCTCTGACAGCGCCATGTACTCCGCCTCTGTAGATGACAGCGCCACCGTCCGCTGCTTCTTGCTCCTCCAGCTGATGCACCCGCCGTTCATCATGAACGCGTAGCCGCTTGTACTTCTTCTCGATTCGATGTCACCAGCCCAGTCTGCGTCCGAGTAGCCACACACAACTCCGCAGCCGTCACCCTTCGAGAACTCGATGCCATGCGTGGGCGTGGCTTGCAGATACCGGAGCACACGCTTGAGGGCTTGCCAGTGTGGGACACGGGTCGGCGGCGAACTGACTCAGCACGCCTACTGCAGCAGCCAGGTCCGGACGCGTCGCCACCATCAGGTACATCAACGCGCCGACAGCACTCCGATACGGCACGTTCTTCATCGTGTCTTCATGCTTGCAGCCACCCTCGCACATGTTCTTGGTCAACTTAAGTCCTGGATCCTGCGGCGTCTTCACGGGTTTGCTGTCCTGCATGCCGAACTTGCTCAGGATCGACTTGAGAAACTTGGTCTGCCGCATCGTCACCTTGCCGGACTCCAAGTCGTTCTTGATCTCCATGCCGAGGAAGTACGTAAGCTCGCCGAGGTCTGTCATTTCGAACCGTTTGCTGAGTGCGCGCTTGGTCGACTCCATCAGCTCGTCGTCGTTGCTGGCCAGGATCAGGTCGTCCACGTAGATGACCACGAAGATCATGCTGTGTCCGTCGCGTTTCACGTAGACGCAATGGTCGGACTCGCACTTGGTGAACCCCAGCTTCAGCATGAACTCGTCGATGGTCTTGTTCCACATGCGCGGCGACTGCTTCAACCCGTACAATGACTGCTTCAGCTTGCACACGTAGTCCGGGTGGTCTTCATCGACGTAGCCGTCCGGTTGCACCATGTAGATCTCTTCGTCCAAGCCGCCATTCAGGAACGCCGTCTTCACATCCATCTGATGCAGCTTGAGACCATACTTGGCGGCCAAACTCAGCACGGCCCGGATCGACGTGAACTTGGCCACTGGAGCGAAGGTCTCGTCGTAGTCGATGCCGTACTTCTGCGAGAACCCTTGGCCACCAGACGCGCCTTGAACCGTTCGACCTCTCCAGCCTGGTTCTCCTTCACGCGAAACACCCATCTGTTGCCGATGGCCTTGCGTCCCTTCGGCAGTGGCACCACTTCCACGTCTTGTTCTTGAGCAGCGAGTCGTACTCCGAGTCGCATGCTTCCTTCCACTTGGCTGCGTCGCTGGATTCCATCGCCGACTTGAACGTAGTCGGCATCTCTCCCACTGAATCCACGACGTACGCAGCCTCAAAATCTTGACTCTCTTGGGCCGCCGCAGACATCTCATCCAGCGTCGAACGTCCATTCTGCGGCGCATATCGCTTGGCCCTCGGCACCTCCACGGCTTCTTCTAGTGACTGCGTCCGCGGGTGTCGCTTGCTGCCGGGTTCGAAGTCTTCATCCCGCGCAGCCTCATCCTCACTGCCGTCCTCATCCGATTCGGACGGAGTCTCTTCATCCGTGGCATCTTCATCGTCTTCATCTGGAAGACCAATCACCACCTCCTTCGTAGCATACTTGCGTCTCCCACCGTCGAAGACGTCTTCCATGAACTGCGCGTCGCGGCTCACCAACACGCGACCGCTCTCGATCTCTTCAAACCGATACGCTTTCTCGTGCTCCGAGTACCCCAGGAACCGGCAACGCACCGACCGGGCGTCAAACTTGGACCGCTTCGCCTTCGGGACCAGCACGTACGCGTGGCAACCAAACACCTTGAGGTTCGCCAGCAGTGGCTTCTTTCCCGTCCAAACTTGGTGCGGCGACTTGTCGTGGCTAATGGCGCGTGTCGGACACCGGTTCCGGAGGAACGTGGCTGTCACCACCGCTTCACCCCAGTAACCCTTCGACAACCCGGCATGCTCCAACATGCAGCGCGCACACTCCACCAACGTCCGGTTCATCCGTTCCGCCACGCCGTTCAGCTGTGGCGTGTACGGCGGCGTGAACTTCTGCACGATACCACGGTCGCTGCAGAACTTGGCCATCTCGCGCGAAGTGTACTCGCCACCGTTGTCGCTCCGGAGCGTTTTCACACGCTTGCCGGTCTGCGTTTCAGCCAACGCAACGAACTCAGCGAACTTGGCGGCCACCTCCGACTTGTTCCGCATCAAGTACACCACACAGAAGTGCGACTTGTCGTCGATGAACGTGACGAAGTAGCGCTTGCCACCAAACGTAGACGTCTGCATGGGGCCGCACACATCGCTGTGAACCACTTCCAGCACTTGCTTCGCACGGTTTGGAGACGACTTCATGTAGCTCACTCGCGTTTGCTTGCCGAGTGAGCATCCGTCGCACAGCTCCCACTGCTTCACCGACGTCATGTCGATGCCAGAGCCGTAGCCCTTCTTGACGATGGCGTCTAGACCGCCATGGCCAATGTGACCAAGTCGAAGGTGCCAGAGGTACGACGTGGTGTCCCCTTTGCGATCCTTCGAGCTTGCCACATTGGCCTCGTCAGGCGTCACCGGTGTCATGCTCAGCTTGAACAGCCCTTTGCCTTCGCGAGCGCCGAGCTTCCACTTGAGACCCTTCGTCTCCGTGAAGCACCCGTCGCTCTCGAACGTCACAGGCCCGACGTCCTTGGTGAATCTGCCGACGGAGAACAGGTTGCGCGACAACTTGGGAATGTGCCACACATTCGTGAGCACACCCTTCTTGACGCCGCGCGGGGTCTGCATCTTCATCACGATGTCGCCTCTCCCGATCGCTTGCACCACACCGTCGTCCGCGAGATGCACGTCCACCGGCGAGATCTTCTTGTAGTTCCTCATGAACTTCTTGGAACTGGTCATGTGCTGCGTCGCACCCGAGTCGACCAGCCACACCTCATTCGACTTGGTGGTGGGAGCAACACCACCAACCGAGAAGAGGAAGTCGCCAGAGTCGTCCTCACTCTGCGCGACGTTTGCTCGCTGCGGCCTCTGCCGCTCCGCGTTCTCGCGGATTCGCACAGGACACTTGGCGATCCAATGTCCTTGCTCCCCACAGTAGTGGCAGGCGCTGGCCTTGTTGGCGGTCGCCTGCCGTCCCTTGCGCTTGCCGTTGTCGCTTGTCATGAACGCTTGGCCTTGACCGTGCGCGGCTCCGTCGACGCCGCCACCTTGCTCCTTGCGCTTCATGTCCTCATGCAGCAGCCGAGCCGTCACGAGTTCCCACGACAGCGAGTCGGCTCTCGACTCCAACGCCGTGATGAGGAACTGGTACGACTCGCTGAGACTCCCAAGAAGCGTGATCACCAAGTCATCTCGCTGACCGGAGCGCCCACTGCGTCGAGCTGCTCCGCCAGAGTCTTGATCTTGTTGATGTGCTCCAGCACATCATCACCTTCCGCCATCATCGTCGTGAAGAAACGTCGACGAAGGAAGAGCTTGTTGGCCAAACTCTTCTTCTCGAAGTGTCCTTCCAGTTTTGACCATGCATCGTACGCATCCTTCGCCGACCGGACCAGCGGCAGCTGCGAATCTTCCATCGCGAGACAGATGATCGCCAGCGCCTTGCGAGACTTCCTCTTGAACGTCGTTTGGTCCAGCGTAGTGGCGCAGTGCTCCAGCTTGATCTCTCCACTTGTCACTTCCCACAGGTCTCGTTCCTCGAGCACCATCGCCATCTTGAACTTCCACGTGTGGAAGTTGGTTCCGTCGAACTTGTTGATGCGAGAGGTCGTGGTCGAGGCGGCGTCCATGGCGAAAGCGTAGTCGGAGTCTTCAGCAGGAAAACGGGGCTTGGGCTCATAACCAAAAGGAAGGTCGTTTGAGCACTTGATGTCAGAATGCAAAGTGATTGATTTAGGTCCTTAGTTCGCGAACTGCTTGCTACCTCTAAGCCTACTGGATATTCCTGCTGGATACACTCTACTGGATTCCTAACTGGATAGAAGGTCCTTCAGCCAATCAGCGAGTGCCACGTAGATGCCCATCCTGTACCCACAATCTTGTACCCACGCGTCCCATCATCAGCGTCCCGTAATCCTCGTCCCATCATCACACGAATGATGGCGGCACCACTGAGTGAAGGTCACACCGGTACCTTACTGGTACACCGCAGCTGGTCGAGGCGATCCCTTGACAACAGTTGCTGCAGGCGGAGTCACGCCCGAGTTGAAGATTTTCGAAGACAACCAGTCGTGCATCAAGATGACCAAGAACCCCGTCAACCATGGCCGCGCCAAGCACATCGACATCAAGTACCATCACATCCGCGACGAAGTCAAGCGCGGCGAAGTGATCGTCGAGTACTGCGAGACTGCCACCATGCTGGCCGACATCATGACCAAGGGACTTGCCGGACCACGCCACAAGGACTTGACGGCTGCGCTCGGCGTTCACGCGTGTTCGCATTGAGGGGGCGTGTTGCAGGGTACTGAACCTTGGTACACTGTACCAGGTCCGAGGTACCCGAACCGGTTAACCGAACCGGTCCAATACGACCACACGTTGATTAGACGAGTAGGTTGATTGGACGAGCAGTGTAGAATGATGGTTGATTAGACGCACTAGTTGATAGGACGCACGGCCGCGTGTCTTTAGCACTAGCCTAGGTGTAAGCTCCAACAATCCAATCACTTCTGAATTTCGATTCAACCCCCCAAGTGACCTTCCTCGCCTCGCCCCAAGCCTCGGCGGTGTCTACGACCAAGTCTCCAAGTGCAAGATCCCAGTACGACCTTCTTCACGGTTGCCAAGTACTTCGGATGGCCGATGGACCAGCTCGACGTGGTGACTGCGTTCCTGTACGGCTTGATGAAGGAGAAGGTGTTGGAACTGCTCAAGGCGATTTACGGGCTCCGCACATCAAGGTCGTCGACGGCGAATGCGTTCTGCTGCTGGTCTACGTGGACGACGTCTTGGTGACCGGAAGTTCAGCTGATATGATCGCGGAAGCCAAGCGCCAACTCAAGTCGCGGTTCGAGATGACCGACAGTGGCAAAAAAGGAAGGTCGTTTGAGCACTAGATGTCAGAATGCAAAGTGATTGATTTAGGTCCTTAGTTCGCGAACTACTTGCTACCTCTAAGCCTACTGGATATTCCTGCTGGATACACTCTACTGGATTCCTAACTGGATAGAAGGTCCTTCAGCCAATCAGCGAGTGCCACGTAGATGCCCATCCTGTACCCACAATCTTGTACCCACGCGTCCCATCATCAGCGTCCCGTAATCCTCGTCCCATCATCACACGAATGATGGCGGCACCACTGAGTGAAGGTCACACCGGTACCTTACTGGTACACCGCAGCTGGTCGAGGCGATCCCTTGACAACACTCCCACGCGACTCGACGTCGGCTGCACCTTGGATCCCCAGCTTGTGTCGCAGAACTTCGAACTGCACAGAAGTGATCGCCTTCGTCATGATGTCGGCCAGCATGTCCTTCGTCGAGCAGTACTCCAACACCACCTGACCGTCTTCCACCTTCTCACGCACGAAGTGGTAGCGAATGTCGATGTGCTTGGTGCGCTTGTGGAACTCCGGGTTCTTGGCCAACGCGATGGAGCCTTGGTTGTCCTCGTAGATCTTGATTGCTTCATCGCTTGCCATTTCGCCGAGCTCGCGCAGAAACACCTTGAGCCACACCGCCTCCTGCGTCGCCTCTGACAGCGCCATGTACTCCGCCTCTGTAGATGACAGCGCCACCGTCCGCTGCTTCTTGCTCCTCCAGCTGATGCACCCGCCGTTCATCATGAACGCGTAGCCGCTTGTACTTCTTCTCGATTCGATGTCACCAGCCCAGTCTGCGTCCGAGTAGCCACACACAACTCCGCAGCCGTCACCCTTCGAGAACTCGATGCCATGCGTGGGCGTGGCTTGCAGATACCGGAGCACACGCTTGAGGGCTTGCCAGTGTGGGACACGGGTCGGCGGCGAACTGACTCAGCACGCCTACTGCAGCAGCCAGGTCCGGACGCGTCGCCACCATCAGGTACATCAACGCGCCGACAGCACTCCGATACGGCACGTTCTTCATCGTGTCTTCATGCTTGCAGCCACCCTCGCACATGTTCTTGGTCAACTTAAGTCCTGGATCCTGCGGCGTCTTCACGGGTTTGCTGTCCTGCATGCCGAACTTGCTCAGGATCGACTTGAGAAACTTGGTCTGCCGCATCGTCACCTTGCCGGACTCCAAGTCGTTCTTGATCTCCATGCCGAGGAAGTACGTAAGCTCGCCGAGGTCTGTCATTTCGAACCGTTTGCTGAGTGCGCGCTTGGTCGACTCCATCAGCTCGTCGTCGTTGCTGGCCAGGATCAGGTCGTCCACGTAGATGACCACGAAGATCATGCTGTGTCCGTCGCGTTTCACGTAGACGCAATGGTCGGACTCGCACTTGGTGAACCCCAGCTTCAGCATGAACTCGTCGATGGTCTTGTTCCACATGCGCGGCGACTGCTTCAACCCGTACAATGACTGCTTCAGCTTGCACACGTAGTCCGGGTGGTCTTCATCGACGTAGCCGTCCGGTTGCACCATGTAGATCTCTTCGTCCAAGCCGCCATTCAGGAACGCCGTCTTCACATCCATCTGATGCAGCTTGAGACCATACTTGGCGGCCAAACTCAGCACGGCCCGGATCGACGTGAACTTGGCCACTGGAGCGAAGGTCTCGTCGTAGTCGATGCCGTACTTCTGCGAGAACCCCTTGGCCACCAGACGCGCCTTGAACCGTTCGACCTCTCCAGCCTGGTTCTCCTTCACGCGAAACACCCATCTGTTGCCGATGGCCTTGCGTCCCTTCGGCAGTGGCACCACTTCCCACGTCTTGTTCTTGAGCAGCGAGTCGTACTCCGAGTCGCATGCTTCCTTCCACTTGGCTGCGTCGCTGGATTCCATCGCCGACTTGAACGTAGTCGGCATCTCTCCCACTGAATCCACGACGTACGCAGCCTCAAAATCTTGACTCTCTTGGGCCGCCGCAGACATCTCATCCAGCGTCGAACGTCCATTCTGCGGCGCATATCGCTTGGCCCTCGGCACCTCCACGGCTTCTTCTAGTGACTGCGTCCGCGGGTGTCGCTTGCTGCCGGGTTCGAAGTCTTCATCCCGCGCAGCCTCATCCTCACTGCCGTCCTCATCCGATTCGGACGGAGTCTCTTCATCCGTGGCATCTTCATCATCTTCATCTGGAAGACCAATCACCACCTCCTTCGTAGCATACTTGCGTCTCCCACCGTCGAAGACGTCTTCCATGAACTGCGCGTCGCGGCTCACCAACACGCGACCGCTCTCGATCTCTTCAAACCGATACGCTTTCTCGTGCTCCGAGTACCCCAGGAACCGGCAACGCACCGACCGGGCGTCAAACTTGACCGCTTCGCCTTCGGGACCAGCACGTACGCGTGGCAACCAAACACCTTGAGGTTCGCCAGCAGTGGCTTCTTTCCCGTCCAAACTTGGTGCGGCGACTTGTCGTGGCTAATGGCGCGTGTCGGACACCGGTTCCGGAGGAACGTGGCTGTCACCACCGCTTCACCCCAGTAACCCTTCGACAACCCGGCATGCTCCAACATGCAGCGCGCACACTCCACCAACGTCCGGTTCATCCGTTCCGCCACGCCGTTCAGCTGTGGCGTGTACGGCGGCGTGAACTTCTGCACGATACCACGGTCGCTGCAGAACTTGGCCATCTCGCGCGAAGTGTACTCGCCACCGTTGTCGCTCCGGAGCGTTTTCACACGCTTGCCGGTCTGCGTTTCAGCCAACGCAACGAACTCAGCGAACTTGGCGGCCACCTCCGACTTGTTCCGCATCAAGTACACCACACAGAAGTGCGACTTGTCGTCGATGAACGTGACGAAGTAGCGCTTGCCACCAAACGTAGACGTCTGCATGGGGCCGCACACATCGCTGTGAACCACTTCCAGCACTTGCTTCGCACGGTTTGGAGACGACTTCATGTAGCTCACTCGCGTTTGCTTGCCGAGTGAGCATCCGTCGCACAGCTCCCACTGCTTCACCGACGTCATGTCGATGCCAGAGCCGTAGCCCTTCTTGACGATGGCGTCTAGACCGCCATGGCCAATGTGACCAAGTCGAAGGTGCCAGAGGTACGACGTGGTGTCCCCTTGCGATCCTTCGAGCTTGCCACATTGGCCTCGTCAGGCATCACCGGTGTCATGCTCAGCTTGAACAGCCCTTTGCCTTCGCGAGCGCCGAGCTTCCACTTGAGACCCTTCGTCTCCGTGAAGCACCCGTCGCTCTCGAACGTCACAGGCCCGACGTCCTTGGTGAATCTGCCGACGGAGAACAGGTTGCGCGACAACTTGGGAATGTGCCACACATTCGTGAGCACACCCTTCTTGACGCCGCGCGGGGTCTGCATCTTCATCACGATGTCGCCTCTCCCGATCGCTTGCACCACACCGTCGTCCGCGAGATGCACGTCCACCGGCGAGATCTTCTTGTAGTTCCTCATGAACTTCTTGGAACTGGTCATGTGCTGCGTCGCACCCGAGTCGACCAGCCACACCTCATTCGACTTGGTGGTGTTGCTCCCACCACCAACCGAGAAGAGGAAGTCGCCAGAGTCGTCCTCACTCTGCGCGACGTTCGCTCGCTGCGGCCTCTGCCGCTCCGCGTTCTCGCGGATTCGCACAGGACACTTGGCGATCCAATGTCCTTGCTCCCCACAGTAGTGGCAGGCGCTGGCCTTGTTGGCGGTCGCCTGCCGTCCCTGCGCTTGCCGTTGTCGCTTGTCATGAACGCTTGGCCTTGACCGTGCGCGGCTCCGTCGACGCCGCCACCTTGCTCCTTGCGCTTCATGTCCTCATGCAGCAGCCGAGCCGTCACGAGTTCCCACGACAGCGAGTCGGCTCTCGACTCCAACGCCGTGATGAGGAACTGGTACGACTCGCTGAGACTCCCAAGAAGCGTGATCACCAAGTCATCTCGCTGACCGGAGCGCCCACTGCGTCGAGCTGCTCCGCCAGAGTCTTGATCTTGTTGATGTGCTCCAGCACATCATCACCTTCCGCCATCATCGTCGTGAAGAAACGTCGACGAAGGAAGAGCTTGTTGGCCAAACTCTTCTTCTCGAAGTGTCCTTCCAGTTTTGACCATGCATCGTACGCATCCTTCGCCGACCGGACCAGCGGCAGCTGCGAATCTTCCATCGCGAGACAGATGATCGCCAGCGCCTTGCGAGACTTCCTCTTGAACGTCGTTTGGTCCAGCGTAGTGGCGCAGTGCTCCAGCTTGATCTCTCCACTTGTCACTTCCCACAGGTCTCGTTCCTCGAGCACCATCGCCATCTTGAACTTCCACGTGTGGAAGTTGGTTCCGTCGAACTTGTTGATGCGAGAGGTCGTGGTCGAGGCGGCGTCCATGGCGAAAGCGTAGTCGGAGTCTTCAGCAGGGAAAACGGGGCTTGGGCTCATAACCAAAAGGAAGGTCGTTTGAGCACTTGATGTCAGAATGCAAAGTGATTGATTTAGGTCCTTAGTTCGCGAACTGCTTGCTACCTCTAAGCCTACTGGATATTCCTGCTGGATACACTCTACTGGATTCCTAACTGGATAGAAGGTCCTTCAGCCAATCAGCGAGTGCCACGTAGATGCCCATCCTGTACCCACAATCTTGTACCCACGCGTCCCATCATCAGCGTCCCGTAATCCTCGTCCCATCATCACACGAATGATGGCGGCACCACTGAGTGAAGGTCACACCGGTACCTTACTGGTACACCGCAGCTGGTCGAGGCGATCCCTTGACAACAGGACCAAGCAGAAGGAGGAGAATCGAGGTGCACGACGTGGCCGGTCTGGTCGCGGTGCGAACAACGTCCAGTATGAGTGTGGAGTCTCCAGGACCAACAAGTTTCAAGGCTCATGGGCGATCGACAGTGGTGCCACGCACCACATCTGCAACGACAAGGCCAAGTTTGTCGACATCAAGGTGTGCGACGAAGGTGAACTCACGGTCGCCAACGGCAACACGGCCAAGATCATGGGAGTCGGGACGGTCATGCAGCGGGTCACTTTGCCCAACGGCAAGGAGCGCGACATCCGCATTCAAGATGCACTTTACGTGCCAAGCATGAACAAGAACCTGCTCGGTGCCGCAGATCAACCGAAGCGGACTGTTCAAGGTGGTGTTTGATGGTGCTGAAATGCACATCGCACAGAAGAAGTCGAAGAAAATCGTGGCTTCCGCGGACCTGATCGACGGCCTCTACTGGCTCCGAGTCCCAAGCTGCGCTGCGAATTCGGTGTCCAAGGCGTCGGTCAACGCGGTGGATCTTCATGCGCGTTTGGGTCACGCGCCGAATGACGTTCTTCGGAAGATGGTCTCAAGTGGCATGGTGACGGGTGCGAAAATGCCGACATCGTCGAAGAAGTCAAGCCAATGTCGTGGGTGCCAACAAGGGAAAATGGTGCAAAGCCCTTCCCAAGCAACCCGAACAAGCGCAAGTACAAGCCGTTCGAGTTCCTCCACTTCGACATCTGCGGGCCCATGGAGGAAGAGTCGCTGGGTGGCAGCCGCTACCTGTTGCTCATCACGGACGAAGCCAGCGGCTGCATGTCGGGATTCTGTCTGCGAGCCAGGTCGGAGAGTGAAGGCTGCTTGCGCCGATTCATCACCAAGGTGGAGAAGCAATTCGATGCCAGGGTGAAGTTCGTGCGCCATGACGGAGCCAAGGAGTTCGCGACCAATTCGCTCTTGGCGTACTACGAAGACCACGGCATCGAAGTGCAGCCCACGGTTCGGTATGCGCACCAAACGAACGCGACGGCTGAACGCGCCAACCGAACCATCGTGACCATCGGCCGCAGCATGCTTCACTACGCCGGGTTGGACAAGACGTTCTGGGCGGAAGCAGCGATGACGGCGATCTACATCAAGAATCGTCTGCCGTCACCCAAGTCGCCCGACAAAACTCCGTTCGAGATCGTCTACAAGTCCAAGCCCAACGTCAAGCACATGCGGATCTTCGGGTGCAAGGCCTACGTTTTGACGCCGAAGGAGAAGCGACTCAAGTGGGACCCGAAAGCTCGTGAAGGAATTTTCATGGGTTACGAGGAGCGTTCCAAGGCGTATCGAGTTTATGACATCGAGGCGGGGCAAGTGGTCATCTCCCGCGATGTCACATTCGATGAGTCAAGCTTCGACGACTCCAAGGCTGCTGATGGTGAAGAAGTCAACCGACTTACCGACGTTTTCGACGACATGCAAGTCTCCGAGGACTCCGGCACAAGGGTGTTCACGCAGGCGGGGAAGCGCAAATCGCGTCCGGACAACCAAGATCGCGACAATGTTCGGCGTCCTCGTCGCAGTGCTGGACTCGAAGAAGCAAGTGCGCCTGGACGCTCGGAAGATGAAGACCAACGTGAATCTACGACGGCACAAGAAGAAAAATCGGAAGAAGACGATGAAGACGGCTCGACCCCACCCATGTTCTGGCGTGCAAGTGCGAATGCGGTGGAAGCAAGTGACAGCGCGGAGCCGAAGACGTTTCAAGAAGCTGTGAACGGACCAGACCAAGTCCAGTGGCGCAAGGCAATTCGCGCCGAACTCAAGTCAATGCGGCTGCGAGGTGTTTTCCGCGCCGCCAAACTGCCCAACAACCAGCGCGCAGTCGGTACCAAGTGGGTGTTCAAGATCAAGCGCAACGCGGACGGATCGATCGAGAAGTTCAAGGCTCGGCTCGTCGCGAAAGGCTTCGTGCAGAAGTATGGCATCGACTACACCGAGACGTTTTCGCCCGTGGTCAAGTACGTCACGCTGCGAATGATCATTGCGGTTGCCAAGTACTTCGGATGGCCGATGGACCAGCTCGACGTGGTGACTGCGTTCCTGTACGGCTTGATGAAGGAGAAGGTGTTCTGCAGCGTGCCTGAAGGCGTGGAACTGGACGACGGTTTCGACTGCGTGGAACTGCTCAAGGCGATTTACGGGCTCAAGCAAGCTTCGCGAGTTTGGAACGAGACCTTCGACGAGTATGTGCGCTCCATCGGTTTTCGCGTGTCAAGCTACGACCCAGCCTCTACATCAAGGTCGTCGACGGCGAATGCGTTCTGCTGCTGGTCTACGTGGACGACGTCTTGGTGACCGGAAGCTCAGCGAAATGATCGCGGAAGTCAAGCGCCAACTCAAGTCGCGGTTCGAGATGACCGACAGTGGCAAGTGTTCCTTCATCCTCGGGATCGAGGTGGTCGACAACGCGGATGGCAGTGTTACGCTCAGCCAAGCTCGCTACATCAACGACATCCTGGAGCGCTTCGGCATGCAAGACTGCAAACCCGCTGCAAGTCCGGTCGACATCAGCATGAAGCTGGTCTCAAGCGACGCCATGACCAAGTTGGACGCGCCATTTCGCGAGGCTGTCGGTGCACTCATGCACTTGATGACATCGACTCGCCCGGACATTGCGTTCGCTGTCGGCTACGTGTCACGCTTCATGGAGAACCCGCAAGTCGAGCACTGGATTGCGGTCAAGCGCATCTTCCGCTACCTTCAAGGGACCAAGTCGCACGGAATCCGCTTCGCCGGGCAAGGACATCGACTTTCAAGGTTACTCGGATGCCGACTGGGCTGGTGATCTTAGTGATCGCAAGTCTACGTCGGGCTACCTGTTCCAAGTCGCCGGCGGACCGATCTCATGGGGTTCCAAGAAGCAGTCAAGTGTGTCGCTCTCGACAAGCGAGGCCGAGTACATCGCACTGAGTTTGGCGATTCAAGAAGGCAAGTGGGTGCACAAGCTGCTGTGCGAGATCCTGGTTGCTGCAGGCGGAGTCACGCCCGAGTTGAAGATTTTCGAAGACAACCAGTCGTGCATCAAGATGACCAAGAACCCCGTCAACCATGGCCGCGCCAAGCACATCGACATCAAGTACCATCACATCCGCGACGAAGTCAAGCGCGGCGAAGTGATCGTCGAGTACTGCGAGACTGCCACCATGCTGGCCGACATCATGACCAAGGGACTTGCCGGACCACGCCACAAGGACTTGACGGCTGCGCTCGGCGTTCACGCGTGTTCGCATTGAGGGGCGTGTTGCAGGGTACTGAACCTTGGTACACTGTACCAGTTCCGAGGTGCCCGAACCGGTTAACGAACCGGTCCAATACGACCACACGTTGATTAGACGAGTAGGTTGATTGGACGAGTAGTGTAGAATGATGGTTGATTAGACGCACTAGTTGATAGGACGCACGGCCGCGTGTCTTTAGCACTAGCCTAGGGTGTAAGCTCCAACAATCCAATCACTTCTGAATTTCGATTCAACCCCCAAGTGACCTTCCTCGCCTCGCCCCAAGCCTCGGCGGTGTCTACGACCAAGTCTCCAAGTGCAAGATCCCAGTACGACCTTCTTCAGGTTATGAGCCCAAGCACCATGTCCTCTGTCCAAGACACCAAGATCTCCATCGACAAGTTCAACGGCGACAACTACGCCACGTGGAACCGCTACATGCGTGGCGTGTTCCTGACCAAGTCGGTGTGGAGCGTCGTGAACCGCGAGACGAAACCAAGCTTCGCGGACACGAGGGCCAAGGACGACTACGTCAAGTCGAGCAACATCGCGTTCGGCCTGATGTTGCTCCACATGGATGCTGACTACCATCATGTGGTCGACGACTGCGAGGAAGCGTGGGTGGCCTGGACGCGACTGCGTTCGCTCTACGGGGGTCGCAGAAGGCTGGACGCATCTACCTGAAGCGCCAGCTCTTCAGCATGGAGATGGCAGAAGGCGGCAATGTGCTTCATCATTGCAATGAAGTCCTCAACATCAGCGCCAAGCTCAGCAACATCGGCGCCAAGATGGAGGATGAAGACGTGGCGATCTGCTTGCTCAGGAGTCTGCCCAAGAGTTTCGAGAACGTCGTTCTCAACTTGGAGATGAGCAACGCAGAGCTGCGCACTCAAGATGTGATCAAGGTGCTCACGAATGAGCACATCAAGCGGCAGGGCGAGAAGACGGCTCAGGTGAAGATTGAAGACGCTGCGAGGGCCTTCAATGCCGAGCGTGAAAGTCGCCACTGCACGTACTGCGGAAAATCGGGGCACGTCGTGGAAAAGTGCTGGACCAAGCAGAAGGAGAGAATCGAGGTGCACGACGTGGCCGGTCTGGTCGCGGTGCGAACAACGTCCAGTGGCGTGACGACAGCGATGACGACTGCGTCGCGTTCGCGGTCTCTATGGAGTGTGGAGTCTCCAGGACCAACAAGTTTCAAGGCTCATGGGCGATCGACAGTGGTGCCACGCACCACATCTGCAACGACAAGGCCAAGTTTGTCGACATCAAGGTGTGCGACGAAGGTGAACTCACGGTCGCCAACGGCAACACGGCCAAGATCATGGGAGTCGGGACGGTCATGCAGCGGGTCACTTTGCCCAACGGCAAGGAGCGCGACATCCGCATTCAAGATGCACTTTACGTGCCAAGCATGAACAAGAACCTGCTTTCGGTGCCGCAGATCAACCGAAGCGGACTGTTCAAGGTGGTGTTTGATGGTGCTGAAATGCACATCGCACAGAAGAAGTCGAAGAAAATCGTGGCTTCCGCGGACCTGATCGACGGCCTCTACTGGCTCCGAGTCCCAAGCTGCGCTGCGAATTCGGTGTCCAAGGCGTCGGTCAACGCGGTGGATCTTCATGCGCGTTTGGGTCACGCGCCGAATGACGTTCTTCGGAAGATGGTCTCAAGTGGCATGGTGACGGGTGCGAAAATGCCGACATCGTCGAAGAAGTCAAGCCAGTGTCGTGGGTGCCAACAAGGGAAAATGGTGCAAAGCCCTTCCCAAGCAACCCGAACAAGCGCAAGTACAAGCCGTTCGAGTTCCTCCACTTCGACATTTGCGGGCCCATGGAGGAAGAGTCGCTGGGTGGCAGCCGCTACCTGCTGCTCATCACGGACGAAGCCAGCGGCTGCATGTCGGGATTCTGTCTGCGAGCCAGGTCGGAGAGTGAAGGCTGCTTGCGCCGATTCATCACCAAGGTGGAGAAGCAATTCGATGCCAGGGTGAAGTTCGTGCGCCATGACGGAGCCAAGGAGTTCGCGACCAATTCGCTCTTGGCGTACTACGAAGACCACGGCATCGAAGTGCAGCCCACGGTTCGGTATGCGCACCAAACCAACGCGACGGCTGAACGCGCCAACCGAACCATCGTGACCATCGGCCGCAGCATGCTTCACTACGCCGGGTTGGACAAGACGTTCTGGGCGGAAGCAGCGATGACGGCGATTTACATCAAGAATCGTCTGCCGTCACCCAAGTCGCCCGACAAAACTCCGTTCGAGATCGTCTACAAGTCCAAGCCCAACGTCAAGCACATGCGGATCTTCGGGTGCAAGGCCTACGTTTTGACGCCGAAGGAGAAGCGACTCAAGTGGGACCCGAAAGCTCGTGAAGGAATTTTCATGGGTTACGAGGAGCGTTCCAAGGCGTATCGAGTTTATGACATCGAGGCGGGGCAGGTGGTCATCTCTCGCGATGTCACATTCGATGAGTCAAGCTTCGACGACTCCACGGCTGCTGATGGTGAAGAAGTCAACCGACTTACCGACGTTTTCGACGACATGCAAGTCTCCGAGGACTCCGGCACAAGGGTGTTCACGCAGGCGGGGAAGCGCAAGTCACGTCCGGACAACCAAGATCGCGACAACGTTCGACGTCCTCGTCGTAGTGCTGGACTCGAAGAAGCAAGTGCGCCTGGACGCTCGGAAGATGAAGACCAACGTGAATCTACGGCGACGCAAGAAGAAAAATCGGAAGAAGACGATGAAGACGGCTCGACCCCACCCATGTTCTGGCGTGCAAGTGCGAATGCTGTGGAAGCAAGTGACAGCGCGGAGCCGAAGACGTTTCAAGAAGCTGTGAACGGACCAGACCAAGTCCAGTGGCGCAAGGCAATTCGCGCCGAACTCAAGTCGATGCGGCTGCGAGGTGTTTTCCGCGCCGCCAAACTGCCCAACAACCAGCGCGCAGTCGGTACCAAGTGGGTGTTCAAGATCAAGCGCAACGCGGACGGATCGATCGAGAAGTTCAAGGCTCGGCTCGTCGCGAAAGGCTTCGTGCAGAAGTACGGGATCGACTACACCGAGACGTTTTCGCCCGTCGTCAAGTACGTCACGCTGCGAATGATCATTGCGGTTGCCAAGTACTTCGGATGGCGGATGGACCAGCTCGACGTGGTGACTGCGTTCCTGTACGGCTTGATGAAGGAGAAGGTGTTCTGCAGCGTGCCTGAAGGCGTGGAACTGGACGACGGTTTCGACTGCGTGGAACTGCTCAAGGCGATTTACGGACTCAAGCAAGCTTCGCGAGTTTGGAACGAGACCTTCGACGAGTATGTGCGCTCCATCGGTTTTCGCGTCTCAAGCTACGACCCCTGCCTCTACATCAAGGTCGTCGACGGCGAATGCGTTCTGCTGCTGGTTTACGTGGACGACGTGTTGGTGACCGGAAGCTCGGCGGAAATGATCGCGGAAGTCAAGCGCCAACTCAAGTCACGGTTCGAGATGACCGACAGTGGCAAGTGTTCCTTCATCCTCGGGATCGAGGTGGTCGACAACGCGGATGGCAGTGTTACGCTGAGCCAAGCTCGCTACATCAACGACATCCTGGAGCGCTTCGGCATGCAAGACTGCAAACCCGCTGCAAGCCCGGTCGACATCAGCATGAAGCTGGTCTCAAGCGACGCCATGACCAAGTTGGATGCGCCATTTCGCGAGGCTGTCGGTGCACTCATGCACTTGATGACATCGACTCGCCCGGACATTGCGTTTGCTGTCGGCTACGTGTCACGCTTCATGGAGAACCCGCAAGTCGAGCACTGGATTGCGGTCAAGCGCATCTTCCGCTACCTTCAAGGGACCAAGTCGCACGGAATCCGCTTCTCGCCGGGCAAGGACATCGACTTTCAAGGTTACTCGGATGCCGACTGGGCTGGTGATCTCAGTGATCGCAAGTCTACGTCGGGCTACCTGTTCCAAGTCGCCGGCGGACCGATCTCATGGGGTTCCAAGAAGCAATCAAGTGTGTCGCTATCGACAAGCGAGGCCGAGTACATCGCACTGAGTTTGGCGATTCAAGAAGGCAAATGGGTGCACAAGCTGCTGTGCGAGATCCTGGTTGCTGCAGGCGGAGTCACGCCCGAGTTGAAGATTTTCGAAGACAACCAGTCGTGCATCAAGATGACCAAGAACCCCGTCAACCATGGCCGCGCCAAGCACATCGACATCAAGTACCATCACATCCGCGACGAAGTCAAGCGCGGCGAAGTGATCGTCGAGTACTGCGAGACTGCCACCATGCTGGCCGACATCATGACCAAGGGACTTGTCGGACCACGCCACAAGGACTTGACGGCTGAGCTCGGCGTTCACGCGTGTTCGCATTGAGGGGGCGTGTTGCAGGGTACTGAACCTTGGTACAGTGTACCAGTTCCGAGGTACCCGAACCGGTTAACCGAACCGGTCCAATACGACCACACGTTGATTAGACGAGTAGGTTGATTGGACGAGTAGTGTAGAATGATGGTTGATTAGACGCACTAGTTGATAGGACGCACGGCCGCGTGTCTTTAGCACTAGCCTAGGGTGTAAGCTCCAACAATCCAATCACTTCTGAATTTCGATTCAACCCCCCAAGTGACCTTCCTCGCCTCGCCCCAAGCCTCGGCGGTGTCTACGACCAAGTCTCCAAGTGCAAGATCCCAGTACGACCTTCTTCAGGTTATGAGCCCAAGCACCATGTCCTCTGTCCAAGACACCAAGATCTCCATCGACAAGTTCAACGGCGACAACTACGCCACGTGGAACCGCTACATGCGTGGCGTGTTCCTGACCAAGTCGGTGTGGAGCGTCGTGAACCGCGAGACGAAACCAAGCTTCGCGGACACGAGGGCCAAGGACGACTACGTCAAGTCGAGCAACATCGCGTTCGGCCTGATGTTGCTCCACATGGATGCTGACTACCATCATGTGGTCGACGACTGCGAGGAAGCGTGGGTGGCCTGGACGCGACTGCGTTCGCTCTACGGGGGTCGCAGAAGGCTGGACGCATCTACCTGAAGCGCCAGCTCTTCAGCATGGAGATGGCAGAAGGCGGCAATGTGCTTCATCATTGCAATGAAGTCCTCAACATCAGCGCCAAGCTCAGCAACATCGGCGCCAAGATGGAGGATGAAGACGTGGCGATCTGCTTGCTCAGGAGTCTGCCCAAGAGTTTCGAGAACGTCGTTCTCAACTTGGAGATGAGCAACGCAGAGCTGCGCACTCAAGATGTGATCAAGGTGCTCACGAATGAGCACATCAAGCGGCAGGGCGAGAAGACGGCTCAGGTGAAGATTGAAGACGCTGCGAGGGCCTTCAATACCGAGCGTGAAAGTCGCCATTGCACGTACTGCGGAAAATCGGGGCACGTCATGGAAAAGTGCTGGACCAAGCAGAAGGAGGAGAATCGAGGTGCACGACGTGGCCGGTCTGGTCGCGGTGCGAACAACGTCCAGTGGCATGACGACAGCGATGACGGCTGCGTCGCGTTCGCGGTCTCTATGGAGTGTGGAGTCTCCAGTTCAAAGCTCATGGGCGATCGACAGTGGTGCCACGCACCACATCTGCAACGACAAGGCCAAGTTTGTCGACATCAAGGTGTGCGACGAAGGTGAATTCGCGGTCTCCAACGGCAACATGGCCAAGATCATGGGAGTCGGGACGGTCATGCAGCGGGTCACTTTGCCCAACGGCAAGGAGCGCGACATCCGCATTCAAGATGCACTTTACGTGCCAAGCATGAACAAGAACCTGCTTTCGGTGCCGCAGATCAACCGAAGCGGACAGCTCAAGGTGGTTTTTGATGGTGCTGAAATGCACATCGCACAGAAGAAGTCGAAGAAAATCGTGGCGTCCGCGGACCTGATCGACGGCCTCTACTGGCTCCGAGTCCCAAGCTGCGCTGCGAATTCGGTGTCCAAGGCATCGGTCAACGCGGTGGATCTTCATGCGCGTTTGGGTCACGCGCCGAATGACGTTCTTCGGAAGATGGTCTCGCGGCATGGTGACGGGTGCGAAAATGCCGACATCGTCGAAGAAGTCAAGCCAATGTCGTGGGTGCCAACAAGGGAAAATGGTGCAAAGCCCTTCTCAAGCAACCCGAACAAGCGCAAGTACAAGCCGTTCGAGTTCCTCCACTTCGACATTTGCGGGCCCATGGAGGAAGAGTCGCTGGGTGGCAGCCGCTACTTGCTGCTGATCACGGACGAAGCCAGCGGCTGCATGTCGGGATTCTGTCTGCGAGCCAGGTCGGAGAGTGAAGGCTGCTTGCGCCGATTCATCACCAAGGTGGAGAAGCAATTCGATGCCAGGGTGAAGTTCGTGCGCCATGACGGAGCCAAGGAGTTCGCGACCAATTCGCTCTTGGCGTACTACGAAGACCACGGCATCGAAGTGCAGCCCACGGTTCGGTATGCGCACCAAACGAACGCGACGGCTGAACGCGCCAACCGAACCATCGTGACCATCGGCCGCAGCATGCTTCACTACGCCGGGTTGGACAAGACGTTCTGGGCGGAAGCAGCGATGACGGCGATCTACATCAAGAATCGTCTGCCGTCACCCAAGTCGCCCGACAAAACGCCGTTCGAGATCGTCTACAAGTCCAAGCCCAACGTCAAGCACATGCGGATCTTCGGGTGCAAGGCCTACGTTTTGACGCCGAAGGAGAAGCGACTCAAGTGGGACCCGAAAGCTCGTGAAGGAATTTTCATGGGTTACGAGGAGCGTTCCAAGGCGTATCGAGTTTATGACATCGAGGCGGGGCAAGTGGTCATCTCTCGCGATGTCACATTCGATGAGTCAAGCTTCGATGACTCCAAGGCTGCTGATGGTGAAGAAGTCAACCGACTTACCGACGTTTTCGACGACATGCAAGTCTCCGACGACTCCGGCACAAGGGTGTTCACGCAGGCGGGGAAGCGCAAATCGCGTCCGGACAACCAAGATCGCGAAAACGTTCGACGTCCTCGTCGCAATGCTGGACTTGAAGAAGCAAGTGCGCCTGGACGCTCGGAAGATGAAGACCAACGTGAATCTACGGCGGCGCAAGAAGAAAAATCGGAAGACGACGATGAAGTCGGCTCGACCCCACCCATGTTCTGGCGTGCGAGTGCGAATGCTGTGGAAGCAAGTGACAGCGCGGAGCCGAAGACGTTTCAAGAAGCTGTGAACGGACCAGACCAAGTCCAGTGGCGCAAGGCAATTCGCGCCGAACTCAAGTCGATGCGGCTGCGAGGTGTCTTCCGCGCCGCCAAACTGCCCAACAACCAGCGCGCAGTCGGTACCAAGTGGGTGTTCAAGATCAAGCGCAACGCGGACGGATCGATCGAGAAGTTCAAGGCTCGGCTCGTCGCGAAAGGCTTCGTGCAGAAGTATGGGATCGACTACACCGAGACGTTTTCGCCCGTGGTCAAGTACGTCACGCTGCGAATGATCATTGCGGTTGCCAAGTACTTCGGATGGCCGATGGACCAGCTCGACGTGGTGACTGCGTTCCTGTACGGCTTGATGAAGGAGAAGGTGTTCTGCAGCGTGCCTGAAGGCGTGGAACTGGACGACGGTTTCGACTGCGTGGAACTGCTCAAGGCGATTTACGGGCTCAAGCAAGCTTCGCGAGTTTGGAACGAGACCTTCGACGAGTATGTGCGCTCCATCGGTTTTCGCGTCTCAAGCTACGACCCCTGCCTCTACATCAAGGTCGTCGACGGCGAATGCGTTCTGCTGCTGGTCTACGTGGACGACGTGTTGGTGACCGGAAGCTCGGCGGAAATGATCGCGGAAGTCAAGCGCCAACTCAAGTCGCGGTTCGAGATGACCGACAGTGGCAAGTGTTCCTTCATCCTCGGGATCGAGGTGGTCGACAACGCGAATGGCAGTGTTACGCTCAGCCAAGCTCGCTACATCAACGACATCCTGGAGCGCTTCGGCATGCAAGACTGCAAACCCGCTGCAAGTCCGGTCGACATCAGCATGAAGCTGGTCTCAAGCGACGCCATGACCAAGTTGGATGCGCCATTTCGCGAGGCTGTCGGTGCACTCATGCACTTGATGACATCGACTCGCCCGGACATTGCGTTCGCTGTCGGCTACGTGTCACGCTTCACGCTTCATGGAGAACCCGCAAGTCGAGCACTGGATTGCGGTCAAGCGCATCTTCCGCTACCTTCAAGGGACCAAGTCGCACGGACTCCGCTTTTCGTCGGGCAAGGACATCGACTTTCAAGGTTACTCGGATGCCGACTGGGCTGGTGATCTTAGTGATCGCAAGTCTACGTCGGGCTACCTGTTCCAAGTCGCCGGCGGACCGATCTCATGGGGTTCCAAGAAGCAGTCAAGTGTGTCGCTATCGACAAGCGAGGCCGAGTACATTGCACTGAGTTTGGCGATTCAAGAAGGCAAGTGGGTGCACAAGCTGCTGTGCGAGATCCTGGTTGCTGCAGGCGGAGTCACGCCCGAGTTGAAGATTTTCGAAGACAACCAGTCGTGCATCAAGATGACCAAGAACCCCGTCAACCATGGCCGCGCCAAGCACATCGACATCAAGTACCATCACATCCGCGACGAAGTCAAGCGCGGCGAAGTGATCGTCGAGTACTGCGAGACTGCCACCATGCTGGCCGACATCATGACCAAGGGACTTGTCGGACCACGCCACAAGGACTTGACGGCTGAGCTCGGCGTTCACGCGTGTTCGCATTGAGGGGGCGTGTTGCAGGGTACTGAACCTTGGTACACTGTACCAGTTCCGAGGTACCCGAACCGGTTAACCGAACCGGTCCAATACGACCACACGTTGATTAGACGAGTAGGTTGATTGGACGAGTAGTGTAGAATGATGGTTGATTAGACGCACTAGTTGATAGGACGCACGGCCGCGTGTCTTTAGCACTAGCCTAGGGTGTAAGCTCCAACAATCCAATCACTTCTGAATTTCGATTCAACCCCCCAAGTGACCTTCCTCGCCTCGCCCCAAGCCTCGGCGGTGTCTACGACCAAGTCTCCAAGTGCAAGATCCCAGTACGACCTTCTTCAGGTTATGAGCCCAAGCACCATGTCCTCTGTCCAAGACACCAAGATCTCCATCGACAAGTTCAACGGCGACAACTACGCCACGTGGAACCGCTACATGCGTGGCGTGTTCCTGACCAAGTCGGTGTGGAGCGTCGTGAACCGCGAGACGAAACCAAGCTTCGCGGACACGAGGGCCAAGGACGACTACGTCAAGTCGAGCAACATCGCGTTCGGCCTGATGTTGCTCCACATGGATGCTGACTACCATCATGTGGTCGACGACTGCGAGGAAGCGTGGGTGGCCTGGACGCGACTGCGTTCGCTCTACGGGGGGTCGCAGAAGGCTGGACGCATCTACCTGAAGCGCCAGCTCTTCAGCATGGAGATGGCAGAAGGCGGCAATGTGCTTCATCATTGCAATGAAGTCCTCAACATCAGCGCCAAGCTCAGCAACATCGGCGCCAAGCTCAGCAACATCGGCGCCAAGATGGAGGATGAAGACGTGGCGATCTGCTTGCTCAGGAGTCTGCCCAAGAGTTTCGAGAACGTCGTTCTCAACTTGGAGATGAGCAACGCAGAGCTGCGCACTCAAGATGTGATCAAGGTGCTCACGAATGAGCACATCAAGCGGCAGGGCGAGAAGACGGCTCAGGTGAAGATTGAAGACGCTGCGAGGGCCTTCAATGCCGAGCGTGAAAGTCGCCACTGCACGTACTGCGGAAAATCGGGGCACGTCGTGGAAAAGTGCTGGACCAAGCAGAAGGAAGAGAATCGAGGTGCACGACGTGGCCGGTCTGGTCGCGGTGCGAACAACGTCCAGTGGCGTGACGACAGCGATGACGACTGCGTCGCGTTCGCGGTCTCTATGGAGTGTGGAGTCTCCAGGACCAACAAGTTTCAAGGCTCATGGGCGATCGACAGTGGTGCCACGCACCACATCTGCAACGACAAGGCCAAGTTTGTCGACATCAAGGTGTGCGACGAAGGTGAACTCACGGTCGCCAACGGCAACACGGCCAAGATCATGGGAGTCGGGACGGTCATGCAGCGGGTCACTTTGCCCAACGGCAAGGAGCGCGATATCCGCATTCAAGATGCACTTTACGTCCCGAGCATGAACAAGAACCTGCTTTCGGTGCCGCAGATCAACCGAAGCGGACTGTTCAAGGTGGTGTTTGATGGTGCTGAAATGCACATCGCACAGAAGAAGTCGAAGAAAATCGTGGCTTCTGCGGACCTGATCGACGGCCTCTACTGGCTCCGAGTCCCAAGCTGCGCTGCGAATTCGGTGTCCAAGGCGTCGGTCAACGCGGTGGATCTTCATGCGCGTTTGGGTCACGCGCCGAATGACGTTCTTCGGAAGATGGTCTCAAGTGGCATGGTGACGGGTGCGAAAATGCCGACATCGTCGAAGAAGTCAAGCCAGTGTCGTGGGTGCCAACAAGGGAAAATGGTGCAAAAGCCCTTCCCAAGCAACCCGAACAAGCGCAAGTACAAGCCGTTCGAGTTCCTCCACTTCGACATTTGCGGGCCCATGGAGGAAGAGTCGCTGGGTGGCAGCCGCTACTTGCTGCTGATCACGGACGAAGCCAGCGGCTGCATGTCGGGATTCTGTCTGCGAGCCAGGTCGGAGAGTGAAGGCTGCTTGCGCCGATTCATCACCAAGGTGGAGAAGCAATTCGATGCCAGGGTGAAGTTCGTGCGCCATGACGGGGCCAAGGAGTTCGCGACCAATTCGCTCTTGGCGTACTACGAAGACCACGGCATCGAAGTGCAGCCCACGGTTCGGTATGCGCACCAAACCAACGCGACGGCTGAACGCGCCAACCGAACCATCGTGACCATCGGCCGCAGCATGCTTCACTACGCCGGGTTGGACAAGACGTTCTGGGCGGAAGCAGCGATGACGGCAATTTACATCAAGAATCGTCTGCCGTCCCCCAAATCGCCCGACAAAACTCCGTTCGAGATCGTCTACAAGTCCAAGCCCAACGTCAAGCACATGCGGATCTTCGGGTGCAAGGCCTACGTTTTGACGCCGAAGGAGAAGCGACTCAAGTGGGACCCGAAAGCTCGTGAAGGAATTTTCATGGGTTACGAGGAGCGTTCCAAGGCGTATCGAGTTTATGACATCGAGGCGGGGCAGGTGGTCATCTCTCGCGATGTCACATTCGATGAGTCAAGCTTCGATGACTCCAAGGCTGGCGATGGTGAAGAAGTCAACCGACTTACCGACGTTTTCGACGGCATGCAAGTCTCCGACGACTCCGGCACAAGGGTGTTCACGCAGGCGGGGAAGCGCAAATCGCGTCCGGACAACCAAGATCGCGACAACGTTCGACGTCCTCGTCGTAGCGCTGGACTTGAAGAAGCAAGTGCGCGTGGACGCTCGGAAGATGAAGACCAACGTGAATCTACGACGGCACAAGAAGAAAAATCGGAAGAGGACGATGAAGACGGCTCGACCCCACCCATGTTCTGGCGTGCAAGTGCGAATGCTGTGGAAGCAAGTGACAGCGCGGAGCCGAAGACGTTTCAAGAAGCTGTGAACGGACCAGACCAAGTCCAGTGGCGCAAGGCAATTCGCGCCGAACTCAAGTCAATGCGGCTGCGAGGTGTCTTCCGCGCCGCCAAACTGCCCAACAACCAGCGCGCAGTCGGTACCAAGTGGGTGTTCAAGATCAAGCGCAACGCGGACGGATCGATCGAGAAGTTCAAGGCTCGGCTCGTCGCGAAAGGCTTCGTGCAGAAGTATGGCATCGACTACACCGAGACGTTTTCGCCCGTGGTCAAGTACGTCACGCTGCGAATGATCATTGCGGTTGCCAAGTACTTCGGATGGCCGATGGACCAGCTCGACGTGGTGACTGCGTTCCTGTACGGCTTGATGAAGGAGAAGGTGTTCTGCAGCGTGCCTGAAGGCGTGGAACTGGACGACGGTTTCGACTGCGTGGAACTGCTCAAGGCGATTTACGGACTCAAGCAAGCTTCGCGAGTTTGGAACGAGACCTTCGACGAGTATGTGCGCTCCATCGGTTTTCGCGTCTCAAGCTACGACCCGTGCCTCTACATCAAGGTCGTCGACGGCGAATGCGTTCTGCTGCTGGTCTACGTGGACGACGTGTTGGTGACCGGAAGCTCGGCGGAAATGATCGCGGAAGTCAAGCGCCAACTCAAGTCGCGGTTCGAGATGACCGACAGTGGCAAGTGTTCCTTCATCCTCGGGATCGAGGTGGTCGACAACGCGGATGGCAGTGTTACGCTGAGCCAAGCTCGCTACATCAACGACATCCTGGAGCGCTTCGGCATGCAAGACTGCAAACCCGCTGCAAGTCCGGTCGACATCAGCATGAAGCTGGTCTCAAGCGACGCCATGACCAAGTTGGATGCGCCATTTCGCGAGGCTGTCGGTGCACTCATGCACTTGATGACATCGACTCGCCCGGACATTGCGTTCGCTGTCGGCTACGTGTCACGCTTCATGGAGAACCCGCAAGTCGAGCACTGGATTGCGGTCAAGCGCATCTTCCGCTACCTTCAAGGGACCAAGTCACACGGAATCCGCTTCTCGCCGGGTAAGGACATCGACTTTCAAGGTTACTCGGATGCCGACTGGGCTGGTGATCTTAGTGATCGCAAGTCTACGTCGGGCTACCTGTTCCAAGTCGCCGGTGGACCGATCTCATGGGGTTCCAAGAAGCAGTCAAGTGTGTCGCTGTCGACAAGTGAGGCCGAGTACATCGCACTGAGTTTGGCGATTCAAGAAGGCAAGTGGGTGCACAAGCTGCTGTGCGAGATCCTGGTTGCTGCAGGCGGAGTCACGCCCGAGTTGAAGATTTTCGAAGACAACCAGTCGTGCATCAAGATGACCAAGAACCCCGTCAACCATGGCCGCGCCAAGCACATCGACATCAAGTACCATCACATCCGCGACGAAGTCAAGCGCGGCGAAGTGATCGTCGAGTACTGCGAGACTGCCACCATGCTGGCCGACATCATGACCAAGGGACTTGCCGGACCACGCCACAAGGACTTGACGGCTGCGCTCGGCGTTCACGCGTGTTCGCATTGAGGGGGCGTGTTGCAGGGTACTGAACCTTGGTACACTGTACCAGTTCCGAGGTACCCGAACCGGTTAACCGAACCGGTCCAATACGACCACACGTTGATTAGACGAGTAGGTTGATTGGACGAGTAGTGTAGAATGATGGTTGATTAGACGCACTAGTTGATAGGACGCATGGCCGCGTGTCTTTAACACTAGCCTAGGGTGTAAGCTCCAACAATCCAATCACTTCTGAATTTCGATTCAACCCCCAAGTGACCTTCCTCGCCTCGCCCCAAGCCTCGGCGGTGTCTACGACCAAGTCTCCAAGTGCAAGATCCCAGTACGACCTTCTTCAGGTTATGAGCCCAAGCACCATGTCCTCTGTCCAAGACACCAAGATCTCCATCGACAAGTTCAACGGCGACAACTACGCCACGTGGAACCGCTACATGCGTGGCGTGTTCCTGACCAAGTCGGTGTGGAGCGTCGTGAACCGCGAGACGAAACCAAGCTTCGCGGACACGTGGGCCAAGGACGACTACGTCAAGTCGAGCAACATCGCGTTCGGCCTGATGTTGCTCCACATGGATGCTGACTACCATCATGTGGTCGACGACTGCGAGGAAGCGTGGGTGGCCTGGACGCGACTGCGTTCGCTCTACGGGGGGTCGCAGAAGGCTGGACGCATCTACCTGAAGCGCCAGCTCTTCAGCATGGAGATGGCAGAAGGCGGCAATGTGCTTCATCATTGCAATGAAGTCCTCAACATCAGCGCCAAGCTCAGCAACATCGGCGCCAAGCTCAGCAACATCGGCGCCAAGATGGAGGATGAAGACGTGGCGATCTGCTTGCTCAGGAGTCTGCCCAAGAGTTTCGAGAACGTCGTTCTCAACTTGGAGATGAGCAACGCAGAGCTGCGCACTCAAGATGTGATCAAGGTGCTCACGAATGAGCACATCAAGCGGCAGGGCGAGAAGACGGCTCAGGTGAAGATTGAAGACGCTGCGAGGGCCTTCAATGCCGAGCGTGAAAGTCGCCACTGCACGTACTGCGGAAAATCGGGGCACGTCGTGGAAAAGTGCTGGACCAAGCAGAAGGAGGAGAATGGAGGTGCACGACGTGGCCGGTCTGGTCGCGGTGCGAACAACGTCCAGTGGCGTGACGACAGCGATGACGACTGCGTCGCGTTCGCGGTCTCTATGGAGTGTGGAGTCTCCAGGACCAACAAGTTTCAAGGCTCATGGGCGATCGACAGTGGTGCCACGCACCACATCTGCAACGACAAGGCCAAGTTTGTCGACATCAAGGTGTGCGACGAAGGTGAACTCACGGTCGCCAACGGCAACACGGCCAAGATCATGGGAGTCGGGACGGTCATGCAGCGGGTCACTTTGCCCAACGGCAAGGAGCGCGACATCCGCATTCAAGATGCACTTTACGTCCCGAGCATGAACAAGAACCTGCTTTCGGTGCCGCAGATCAACCGAAGCGGACTGTTCAAGGTGGTGTTTGATGGTGCTGAAATGCACATCGCACAGAAGAAGTCGAAGAAAATCGTGGCTTCCGCGGACCTGATCGACGGCCTCTACTGGCTCCGAGTCCCAAGCTGCGCTGCGAATTCGGTGTCCAAGGCGTCGGTCAACGCGGTGGATCTTCATGCGCGTTTGGGTCACGCGCCGAATGACGTTCTTCGGAAGATGGTCTCAAGTGGCATGGTGACGGGTGCGAAAATGCCGACATCGTCGAAGAAGTCAAGCCAGTGTCGTGGGTGCCAACAAGGGAAAATGGTGCAAAAGCCCTTCCCAAGCAACCCGAACAAGCGCAAGTACAAGCCGTTCGAGTTCCTCCACTTCGACATTTGCGGGCCCATGGAGGAAGAGTCGCTGGGTGGCAGCCGCTACTTGCTGCTGATCACGGACGAAGCCAGCGGCTGCATGTCGGGATTCTGTCTGCGAGCCAGGTCGGAGAGTGAAGGCTGCTTGCGCCGATTCATCACCAAGGTGGAGAAGCAATTCGATGCCAGGGTGAAGTTCGTGCGCCATGACGGAGCCAAGGAGTTCGCGACCAATTCGCTCTTGGCGTACTACGAAGACCACGGCATCGAAGTGCAGCCCACGGTTCGGTATGCGCACCAAACCAACGCGACGGCTGAACGCGCCAACCGAACCATCGTGACCATCGGCCGCAGCATGCTTCACTACGCCGGGTTGGACAAGACGTTCTGGGCGGAAGCAGCGATGACGGCGATTTACATCAAGAATCGTCTGCCGTCACCCAAGTCGCCCGACAAAACTCCGTTCGAGATCGTCTACAAGTCCAAGCCCAACGTCAAGCACATGCGGATCTTCGGGTGCAAGGCCTACGTTTTGACGCCGAAGGAGAAGCGACTCAAGTGGGACCCGAAAGCTCGTGAAGGAATTTTCATGGGTTACGAGGAGCGTTCCAAGGCGTATCGAGTTTATGACATCGAGGCGGGGCAGGTGGTCATCTCTCGCGATGTCACATTCGATGAGTCAAGCTTCGATGACTCCAAGGCTGCTGATGGTGAAGAAGTCAACCGACTTACCGACGTTTTCGACGACATGCAAGTCTCCGACGACTCCGGCACAAGGGTGTTCACGCAGGCGGGGAAGCGCAAATCGCGTCCGGACAACCAAGATCGCGACAATGTTCGGCGTCCTCGTCGCAGTGCTGGACTCGAAGAAGCAAGTGCGCCTGGACGCTCGGAAGATGAAGACCAACGTGAATCTACGACGGCGCAAGAAGAAAAATCGGAAGAAGACGATGAAGACGGCTCGACCCCACCCATGTTCTGGCGTGCAAGTGCGAATGCTGTGGAAGCAAGTGACAGCGCGGAGCCGAAGACGTTTCAAGAAGCTGTGAACGGACCAGACCAAGTCCAGTGGCGCAAGGCAATTCGCGCCGAACTCAAGTCAATGCGGCTGCGAGGTGTTTTCCGCGCCGCCAAACTGCCCAACAACCAGCGCGCAGTCGGTACCAAGTGGGTGTTCAAGATCAAGCGCAACGCGGACGGATCGATCGAGAAGTTCAAGGCTCGGCTCGTCGCGAAAGGCTTCGTGCAGAAGTATGGCATCGACTACACCGAGACGTTTTCGCCCGTGGTCAAGTACGTCACGCTGCGAATGATCATTGCGGTTGCCAAGTACTTCGGATGGCCGATGGACCAGCTCGACGTGGTGACTGCGTTCCTGTACGGCTTGATGAAGGAGAAGGTGTTCTGCAGCGTGCCTGAAGGCGTGGAACTGGACGACGGTTTCGACTGCGTGGAACTGCTCAAGGCGATTTACGGGCTCAAGCAAGCTTCGCGAGTTTGGAACGAGACCTTCGACGAGTATGTGCGCTCCATCGGTTTTCGCGTGTCAAGCTACGACCCATGCCTCTACATCAAGGTCGTCGACGGCGAATGCGTTCTGCTGCTGGTTTACGTGGACGACGTGTTGGTGACCGGAAGCTCGGCGGAAATGATCGCGGAAGTCAAGCGCCAACTCAAGTCACGGTTCGAGATGACCGACAGTGGCAAGTGTTCCTTCATCCTCGGGATCGAGGTGGTCGACAACGCGGATGGCAGTGTTACGCTGAGCCAAGCTCGCTACATCAACGACATCCTGGAGCGCTTCGGCATGCAAGACTGCAAACCCGCTGCAAGCCCGGTCGACATCAGCATGAAGCTGGTCTCAAGCGACGCCATGACCAAGTTGGATGCGCCATTTCGCGAGGCTGTCGGTGCACTCATGCACTTGATGACATCGACTCGCCCGGACATTGCGTTCGCTGTCGGCTACGTGTCACGCTTCATGGAGAACCCGCAAGTCGAGCACTGGATTGCGGTTAAGCGCATCTTCCGCTACCTTCAAGGGACCAAGTCGCACGGAATCCGGTTTTCGGCGGGCAAGGACATCGACTTTCAAGGTTACTCGGATGCCGACTGGGCTGGTGATCTCAGTGATCGCAAGTCTACGTCGGGCTACCTGTTCCAAGTCGCCGGCGGACCGATCTCATGGGGTTCCAAGAAGCAATCAAGTGTGTCGCTATCGACAAGCGAGGCCGAGTACATCGCACTGAGTTTGGCGATTCAAGAAGGCAAGTGGGTGCACAAGCTGCTGTGCGAGATCCTGGTTGCTGCAGGCGGAGTCACGCCCGAGTTGAAGATTTTCGAAGACAACCAGTCGTGCATCAAGATGACCAAGAACCCCGTGAACCATGGCCGCGCCAAGCACATCGACATCAAGTACCATCACATCCGCGACGAAGTCAAGCGCGGCGAAGTGATCGTCGAGTACTGCGAGACTGCCACCATGCTGGCCGACATCATGACCAAGGGACTTGCCGGACCACGCCACAAGGACTTGACGGCTGCGCTCGGCGTTCACGCGTGTTCGCATTGAGGGGGCGTGTTGCAGGGTACTGAACCTTGGTACACTGTACCAGTTCCGAGGTACCCGAACCGGTTAACCGAACCGGTCCAATACGACCACACGTGGATTAGACGAGTAGGTTGACTGGACGAGCAGTGTAGAATGATGGTTGATTAGACACATTAGTTGATAGGCCGCACGGCCGCGTGTCTTTAGCACTAGCCTAGGGTGTAAGCTCCAACAATCCAATCACTTCTGAATTTCGATTCAACCCCCCAAGTGACCTTCCTCGCCTCGCCCCAAGCCTCGGCGGTGTCTACGACCAAGTCAACCAGTGCAAGATCCCAGTACGACCTTCTTCAGGTGACGGCAGACGATTCTTGATGTAAATCGCCGTCATCGCTGCTTCCGCCCAGAACGTCTTGTCCAACCCGGCGTAGTGAAGCATGCTGCGGCCGATGGTCACGATGGTTCGGTTGGCACGTTCAGCCGTCGCGTTGGTTTGGTGCGCATACCGAACCGTGGGCTGCACTTCGATGCCGTGGTCTTCGTAGTACGCCAAGAGCGAATTGGTCGCGAACTCCTTGGCTCCGTCATGGCGCACGAACTTCACCCTGGCATCGAATTGCTTCTCCACCTTGGTGATGAATCGGCGCAAGCAGCCTTCACTCTCCGACCTGGCTCGCAGACAGAATCCCGACATGCAGCCGCTGGCTTCGTCCGTGATCAGCAACAGGTAGCGGCTGCCACCCAGCGACTCTTCCTCCATGGGCCCGCAGATGTCGAAGTGGAGGAACTCGAACGGCTTGTACTTGCGCTTGTTCGGGTTGCTTGGGAAGGGCTTTTGCACCATTTTCCCTTGTTGGCACCCACGACACTGGCTTGACTTCTTCGACGATGTCGGCATTTTCGCACCCGTCACCATGCCACTTGAGACCATCTTCCGAAGAACGTCATTCGGCGCGTGACCCAAACGCGCATGAAGATCCACCGCGTTGACCGACGCCTTGGACACCGAATTCGCAGCGCAGCTTGGGACTCGGAGCCAGTAGAGGCCGTCGATCAGGTCCGCGGAAGCCACGATTTTCTTCGACTTCTTCTGTGCGATGTGCATTTCAGCACCATCAAACACCACCTTGAACAGTCCGCTTCGGTTGATCTGCGGCACCGAAAGCAGGTTCTTGTTCATGCTTGGGACGTAGAGTGCATCTTGAATGCGGATGTCGCGCTCCTTGCCGTTGGGCAAAGTGACCCGCTGCATGACCGTCCCGACTCCCATGATCTTGGCCGTGTTGCCGTTGGCGACCGTGAGTTCACCTTCGTCGCACACCTTGATGTCGACAAACTTGGCCTTGTCGTTGCAGATGTGGTGCGTGGCACCACTGTCGATCGCCCATGAGCCTTGAAACTTGTTGGTCCTGGAGACTCCACACTCCATAGAGACCGCGAACGCGACGCAGTCGTCATCGCTGTCGTCACGCCACTGGACGTTGTTCGCACCGCGACCAGACCGGCCACGTCGTGCACCTCGATTCTCTCCTTCTGCTTGGTCCAGCACTTTTCCACGACGTGCCCCGATTTTCCGCAGTACGTGCAGTGGCGACTTTCACGCTCGGCATTGAAGGCCCTCGCAGCGTCTTCAATCTTCACCTGAGCCGTCTTCTCGCCCTGCCGCTTGATGTGCTCATTCGTGAGCACCTTGATCACATCTTGAGTGCGCAGCTCTGCGTTGCTCATCTCCAAGTTGAGAACGACGTTCTCGAAACTCTTGGGCAGACTCCTGAGCAAGCAGATCGCCACGTCTTCATCCTCCATCTTGGCGCCGATGTTGCTGAGCTTGGCGCTGATGTTGAGGACTTCATTGCAATGATGAAGCACATTGCCGCCTTCTGCCATCTCCATGCTGAAGAGCTGGCGCTTCAGGTAGATGCGTCCAGCCTTCTGCGACCCCCGTAGAGCGAACGCAGTCGCGTCCAGGCCACCCACGCTTCCTCGCAGTCGTCGACCACATGATGGTAGTCAGCATCCATGTGGAGCAACATCAGGCCGAACGCGATGTTGCTCGACTTGACGTAGTCGTCCTTGGCCCTCGTGTCCGCGAAGCTTGGTTTCGTCTCGCGGTTCACGACGCTCCACACCGACTTGGTCAGGAACACGCCACGCATGTAGCGGTTCCACGTGGCGTAGTTGTCGCCGTTGAACTTGTCGATGGAGATCTTGGTGTCTTGGACAGAGGACATGGTGCTTGGGCTCATAACCTGAAGAAGGTCGTACTGGGATCTTGCACTTGGAGACTTGGTCGTAGACACCGCCGAGGCTTGGGGCGAGGCGAGGAAGGTCACTTGGGGGTTGAATCGAAATTCAGAAGTGATTGGATTGTTGGAGCTTACACCCTAGGCTAGTGCTAAAGACACGCGGCCGTGCGTCCTATCAACTAGTGCGTCTAACCAACCATCATTCTACACTGCTCGTCCAATCAACCTACTCGTCTAATCAACGTGTGGTCGTATTGGACCGGTTCGGTTAACCGGTTCGGGTACCTCGGAACTGGTACAGTGTACCAAGGTTCAGTACCCTGCAACACCCTTTGCCTTCGCGAGCGCCGAGCTTCCACTTGAGACCCTTCGTCTCCGTGAAGCACCCATCGCTCTCGAACGTCACACACCCGACGTCCTTGGTGAATCTGCCGACGGAGAACAGGTTGCGCGACAACATGGGGATGTGCCACACATTCGTGAGCACACCCTTCTTGACGCCGCGCGGGGTCTGCATCTTCATCACGATGTCGCCTCTCCCGATCGGTTGCACCACACCGTCGTCCGCGAGATGCACGTCCACCGGCGAGATCTTCTTGTAGTTCCTTATGAACTTCTTGGAACTGGTCATGTGCTGCGTCGCACCCGAGTCGACCAGCCACACCTCATTCGACTTGGTGGTGTTGCTCCCACCACCAACCGAGAAGAGGAAGTCGCCAGAGTCGTCCTCACTCTGCGCGACGTTCGCTCGCTGCGGCCTCTGCCGCTCCGCGTTCTCGCGGATTCGCACAGGACACTTGGCGATCCAATGTCCTTGCTCCCCACAGTAGTGGCAGGCGCTGGCCTTGTTGGCGGTCGCCTGCCGTCCCTGCGCTTGCCGTTGTCGCTTGTCATGAACGCTTGGCCTTGACCGTGCGCGGCTCCGTCGACGCCGCCACCTTGCTCCTTGCGCTTCATGTCCTCATGCAGCAGCCGAGCCGTCACGAGTTCCCACGACAGCGAGTCGGCTCTCGACTCCAACGCCGTGATGAGGAACTGGTACGACTCGCTGAGACTCCCAAGAAGCGTGATCACCAAGTCATCCTCGCTGACCGGAGCGCCCACTGCGTCGAGCTGCTCCGCCAGAGTCTTGATCTTGTTGATGTGCTCCAGCACATCATCACCTTCCGCCATCATCGTCGTGAAGAAACGTCGACGAAGGAAGAGCTTGTTGGCCAAACTCTTCTTCTCGAAGTGTCCTTCCAGTTTTGACCATGCATCGTACGCATCCTTCGCCGACCGGACCAGCGGCAGCTGCGAATCTTCCATCGCGAGACAGATGATCGCCAGCGCCTTGCGAGACTTCCTCTTGAACGTCGTTTGGTCCAGCGTAGTGGCGCAGTGCTCCAGCTTGATCTCTCCACTTGTCACTTCCCACAGGTCTCGTTCCTCGAGCACCATCGCCATCTTGAACTTCCACGTGTGGAAGTTGGTTCCGTCGAACTTGTTGATGCGAGAGGTCGTGGTCGAGGCGGCGTCCATGGCGAAAGCGTAGTCGGAGTCTTCAGCAGGGAAAACGGGGCTTGGGCTCATAACCAAAAGTAAAGGTCGTTTGAGCACTAGATGTCAGAATGCAAAGTGATTGATTTAGGTCCTTAGTTCGCGAACTGCGTGCTACCTCTAAGCCTACTGGATATTCCTGCTGGATACACTCTACTGGATTCCTAACTGGATAGAAGGTCCTTCAGCCAATCAGCGAGTGCCACGTAGATGCCCATCCTGTACCCACAATCTTGTACCCACGCGTCCCATCATCAGCGTCCAGTAATCCTCGTCCCATCATCACACGAATGATGGTGGCACCACTGCGTGAAGGTCACACTGGTACTTTACTGGTACACCGCAGCTGGTCGAGGCGATCCCTTGACAACAGTTTGTCGAACGGTCGCCAACGGCAACACGGCCAAGATCATGGGAGTCGGGACGGTCATGCAGCGGGTCACTTTGCCCAACGGCAAGGAGCGCGACATCCGCATTCAAGATGCACTTTACGTGCCAAGCATGAACAAGAACCTGCTTTCGGTGCCGCAGATCAACCGAAGCGGACTGTTCAAGGTGGTGTTTGATGGTGCTGAAATGCACATCGCACAGAAGAAGTCGAAGAAAATTGTGGCTTCCGCGGACCTGATCGACGGCCTCTACTGGCTCCGAGTCCCAAGCTGCGCTGCGAATTCGGTGTCCAAGGCGTCGGTCAACGCGGTGGATCTTCATGCGCGTTTGGGTCACGCGCCGAATGACGTTCTTCGGAAGATGGTCTCAAGTGGCATGGTGACGGGTGCGAAAATGCCGACATCGTCGAAGAAGTCAAGCCAATGTCGTGGGTGCCAACAAGGGAAAATGGTGCAAAGCCCTTCCCAAGCAACCCGAACAAGCGCAAGTACAAGCCGTTCGAGTTCCTCCACTTCGACATCTGCGGGCCCATGGAGGAAGAGTCGCTGGGTGGCAGCCGCTACTTGCTGCTGATCACGGACGAAGCCAGCGGCTGCATGTCGGGATTCTGTCTGCGAGCCAGGTCGGAGAGTGAAGGCTGCTTGCGCCGATTCATCACCAAGGTGGAGAAGCAATTCGATGCCAGGGTGAAGTTCGTGCGCCATGACGGAGCCAAGGAGTTCGCGACCAATTCGCTCTTGGCGTACTACGAAGACCACGGCATCGAAGTGCAGCCCACGGTTCGGTATGCGCACCAAACCAACGCGACGGCTGAACGCGCCAACCGAACCATCGTGACCATCGGCCGCAGCATGCTGCACTACGCTGGGTTGGACAAGACGTTCTGGGCGGAAGCAGCGATGACGGCGATTTACATCAAGAATCGTCTGCCGTCACCCAAGTCGCCCGACAAAACTCCGTTCGAGATCGTCTACAAGTCCAAGCCCAACGTCAAGCACATGCGGATCTTCGGGTGCAAGGCCTACGTTTTGACGCCGAAGGAGAAGCGACTCAAGTGGGACCCGAAAGCTCGTGAAGGAATTTTCATGGGTTACGAGGAGCGTTCCAAGGCGTATTGAGTTTATGACATCGAGGCGGGGCAGGTGGTGATTTCTCGCGATGTCACGTTCGATGAGTCAAGCTTCGATGACTCCAAGGCTGCTGGCGGTAAAGAAGTCAACCGACTTACCGACGTTTTCGACGACATGCAAGTCTCCGACGACTCCGGCACAAGGGTGTTCACGCAGGCGGGGAAGCGCAAATCGCGTCCGGACAACCAAGATCGCGACAACGTTCGACGTCCTCGTCGTAGCGCTGGACTTGAAGAAGCAAGTGCGCGTGGACGCTCGGAAGATGAAGACCAACGTGAATCTACGACGGCACAAGAAGAAAAATCGGAAGAGGACGATGAAGACGGCTCGACCCCACCCATGTTCTGGCGTGCAAGTGCGAATGCTGTGGAAGCAAGTGACAGCGCGGAGCCGAAGACGTTTCAAGAAGCTGTGAACGGACCAGACCAAGTCCAGTGGCGCAAGGCAATTCGCGCCGAACTCAAGTCAATGCGGCTGCGAGGTGTCTTCCGCGCCGCCAAACTGCCCAGCAACCAGCGCGCAGTCGGTACCAAGTGGGTGTTCAAGATCAAGCGCAACGCGGACGGATCGATCGAGAAGTTCAAGGCTCGGCTCGTCGCGAAAGGCTTCGTGCAGAAGTACGGGATCGACTACACCGAGACGTTTTCGCCCGTCGTCAAGTACGTCACGCTGCGAATGATCATTGCGGTTGCCAAGTACTTCGGATGGCCGATGGACCAGCTCGACGTGGTGACTGCGTTCCTGTACGGCTTGATGAAGGAGAAGGTGTTCTGCAGCGTGCCTGAAGGCGTGGAACTGGACGACGGTTTCGACTGCGTGGAACTGCTCAAGGCGATTTACGGACTCAAGCAAGCTTCGCGAGTTTGGAACGAGACCTTCGACGAGTATGTGCGCTCCATCGGTTTTCGCGTCTCAAGCTACGACCCCTGCCTCTACATCAAGGTCGTCGACGGCGAATGCGTTCTGCTGCTGGTTTACGTGGACGACGTGTTGGTGACCGGAAGTTCGGCGGAAATGATCGCGGAAGTCAAGCGCCAACTCAAGTCGCGGTTCGAGATGACCGACAGTGGCAAGTGCTCCTTTATCCTCGGGATCGAGATGGTCGACAACGCGGATGGCAGTGTTACGCTGAGCCAAGCTCGCTACATCAACGACATCCTGGAGCGCTTCGGCATGCAAGACTGCAAACCCGCTGCAAGTCCGGTCGACATCAGCATGAAGCTAGTTTCAAGCGACGCCATGACCAAGTTGAACGCGCCATTTCGCGAGGCTGTCGGTGCACTCATGCACTTGATGACATCGACTCGCCCGGACATTGCGTTCGCCGTCGGCTACGTGTCACGCTTCATGGAGAACCCGCAAGTCGAGCACTGGATTGCGGTCAAGCGCATCTTCCGCTACCTTCAAGGGACCAAGTCGCACGGAATCCGCTTCTCGCCGGGCAAGGACATCGACTTTCAAGGTTACTCGGATGCCGACTGGGCTGGTGATCTTAGTGATCGCAAGTCTACGTCGGGCTACCTGTTCCAAATCGCCGGCGGACCGATCTCGTGGGGTTCCAAGAAGCAATCAAGTGTGTCGCTCTCGACAAGCGAGGCCGAATACATCGCACTGAGTTTGGCGATTCAAGAAGGCAAGTGGGTGCACAAGCTGCTGTGCGAGATCCTGGTTGCTGCAGGCGGAGTCACGCCCGAGTTGAAGATTTTCGAAGACAACCAGTCGTGCATCAAGATGACCAAGAACCCCGTCAACCATGGCCGCGCCAAGCACATCGACATCAAGTACCATCACATCCGCGACGAAGTCAAGCGCGGCGAAGTGATCGTCGAGTACTGCGAGACTGCCACCATGCTGGCCGACATCATGACCAAGGGACTTGCCGGACCACGCCACACGGACTTGACGGCTGCGCTCGGCGTTCACGCGTGTTCGCATTAAGGGGGCGTGTTGCAGGGTACTGAACCTTGGTACACTGTACCAGGTCCGAGGTACCCGAACCCGTTAACCGAACCGGTCCAATGCGACCACACGTTGATTATAAAAGGAAGGTCGTTTGAGCACTTGATGTCAGAATGCAAAGTGATTGATTTAGGTCCTTAGTTCGCGAACTGCTTGCTACCTCTAAGCCTACTGGATATTCCTGCTGGATACACTCTACTGGATTCCTAACTGGATAGAAGGTCCTTCAGCCAATCAGCGAGTGCCACGTAGATGCCCATCCTGTACCCACAATCTTGTACCCACGCGTCCCATCATCAGCGTCCCGTAATCCTCGTCCCATCATCACACGAATGATGGCGGCACCACTGAGTGAAGGTCACACCGGTACCTTACTGGTACACCGCAGCCGGTCGAGGCGATCCCTTGACAACATTCCCACGCGACTCGACGTCGGCTGCACCTTGGATCCCCAGCTTGTGTCGCAGAACTTCGAACTGCACGGAAGTGATCGCCTTCGTCATGAGGTCGGCCAGCATGTCCTTTGTCGAGCAGTACTCCAACACCACCTGACCGTCTTCCACCTTCTCACGCACGAAGTGGTAGCGAATGTCGATGTGCTTAGTGCGCTTGTGGAACTCCGGGTTCTTGGCCAACGCGATGGAGCCTTGGTTGTCCTCGTAGATCTTGATTGCTTCATCGCTTGCCATTTCGCCGAGCTCGCGCAGAAACACCTTGAGCCACACCGCCTCCTGCGTCGCCTCTGACAGCGCCATGTACTCCGCCTCTGTAGATGACAGCGCCACCGTCCGCTGCTTCTTGCTCCTCCAGCTGATGCACCCGCCGTTCATCATGAACGCGTAGCCGCTTGTACTTCTTCTCGATTCGATGTCACCAGCCCAGTCTGCGTCCGAGTAGCCACACACAACCCGCAGCCGTCACCCTTCGAGAACTCGATGCCATGCGTGGGCGTGGCTTGCAGATACCGGAAGCACACGCTTGAGGGCTTGCCAGTGTGGGACACGGGTCGGCGGCGAACTGACTCAGCACGCCTACTGCGGCAGCCAGGTCCGGACGCGTCGCCACCATCAGGTACATCAACGCGCCGACAGCACTCCGATACGGCACGTTCTTCATCGTGTCTTCATGCTTGCAGCCACCCTCGCACATGTTCTTGGTCAACTTAAGTCCTGGATCCTGCGGCGTCTTCACGGGTTTGCTGTCCTGCATGCCGAACTTGCTCAGGATCGACTTGAGAAACTTGGTCTGCAGCATCCTTACCTAGCCGGACTCCAAGTCGTTCTTGATCTCCATGCCGAGGAAGCACGGAAGCTCGCCGAGGTCTGTCATTTCGAACCGTTTGCTGAGTGCGCGCTTGGTCGGCTCCACCAGCTCGTCGTCGTTGCTGGCCAGGATCAGGTCGTCCACGTAGATGACCACGAAGATCATGCTGTGTCCGTCGCGTTTCACGTAGACGCAATGGTCGGACTCGCACTTGGTGAACCCCAGCTTCAGCATGAACTCGTCGATGGTCTTGTTCCACATGCGCGGCGACTGTTTCAACCCGTACAGTGACTGCTTCAGCTTGCACACGTAGTCCGGGTGGTCTTCATCGACGTAGCCGTCCGGTTGCACCATGTATATCTCTTCGTCCAAGCCGCCATTCAGGAACGCCGTCTTCACATCCATCTGATGCAGCTTGAGACCATACTTGGCGGCCAAACTCAGCACAGCCCGGATCGACGTGAACTTGGCCACTGGAGTGAAGGTCTCGTCATAGTCGATGCCGTACTTCTGCGAGAACCCCTTGGTCACCAGGCGCGCCTTGAACCGTTCGACCTCTCCAGCCTGGTTCTCCTTCACGCGAAACACCCATCTGTTGCCGATGGTCTTGCGTCCCTTCGGCAGTGGCACCACTTCCCACGTCTTGTTCTTGAGCAGCGAGTCGTACTCCGAGTCGCATGCTTCCTTCCACTTGGCTGCGTCGCTGGATTCCATCGCCGACTTGAACGTAGTCGGCATCTCTCCCACTGAATCCACGACGTACGCAGCCTCAAAATCTTGACTCTCTTGGGCCGCCGCAGACATCTCATCCAGCGTCGAACGTCCATTCTGCGGCGCATATCGCTTGGCCCTCGGCACCTCCACGGCTTCTTCTAGTGACTGCGTCCGCGGGTGTCGCTTGCTGACGGGTTCGAAGTCTTCATCCCGCGCAGCCTCATCCTCACTGCCGCCGTTATCCGATTCGGACGGAGTCTCTTCATCCGTGGCATCTTCATCGTCTTCATCTGGAAGACCAATCACCACCTCCTTCGTAGCATATTTGCGTCTCCCACCGTCGAAGACGTCTTCCATGAACTGCGCGTCGCGGCTCACCAACACGCGACCGCTCTCGATCTCTTCAAACCGATACGCTTTCTCGTGCTCCGAGTACCCCAGGAACCGGCAACGCACCGACCGGGCGTCAAATTTGGACCGCTTCGCCTTCGGGACCAGCACGTACGCGTGGCAACCAAACACCTTGAGGTTCGCCAGCAGTGGCTTCTTTCCCGTCCAAACTTGGTGCGGCGACTTGTCGTGGCTAATGGCGCGTGTCGGACACCGGTTCCGGAGGAACGTGGCTGTCACCACCGCTTCACCCCAGTAACCCTTCGACAACCCGGCATGCTCCAACATGCAGCGCGCACACTCCACCAACGTCCGGTTCATCCGTTCCGCCACGCCGTTCAGCTGTGGCGTGTACGGCGGCGTGAACTTCTGCACGATACCACGGTCGCTGCAGAACTTGGCCATCTCGCGCGAAGTGTACTCGCCACCGTTGTCGCTCCGGAGCGTTTTCACACGCTTGCCGGTCTGCGTTTCAGCCAACGCAACGAACTCAGCGAACTTGGCGGCCACCTCCGACTTGTTCCGCATCAAGTACACCACACAGAAGTGCGACTTGTCGTCGATGAACGTGACGAAGTAGCGCTTGCCACCAAACGTAGACGTCTGCATGGGGCCGCACACATCGCTGTGAACCACTTCCAGCACTTGCTTCGCACGGTTTGGAGACGACTTCATGTAGCTCACTCGCGTTTGCTTGCCGAGTGAGCATCCGTCGCACAGCTCCCACTGCTTCACCGACGTCATGTCGATGCCAGAGCCGTAGCCCTTCTTGACGATGGCGTCTAGACCGCCATGGCCAATGTGACCAAGTCGAAGGTGCCAGAGGTACGACGTGGTGTCCCCTTTGTAGTGGGCCTACTTTGGCTCACTACTTTAGCTTACACGTCGCGCTACGTGTATGAGGAAGCGTAGGAGTTTATTAATAATTTGAATTAATTATACTTGAGTCCACAAGTATAATATAAATCAAATAAAACACCAAATAGGTAGTTTAAGGTAAAATGAGAACTGTATTGTTTGTTTGTGAATTGATCTTCCTCTAAAATCTGCTAAAAACTGTTTATCATCTATGAAAGGGTTGGCAGCAACTGGCTGTCAGAGCCCCGCTAATATGCATGTCTCTGATTGGTAGAAAGATGCTGCTTTCTACCAATAGGATCTTTTGGGTATGTGTGGACCACTCATTGTGGTGGCCCACTTCAATGTATCCATTGGTGTGTCTTACACCAATGTGAGGAAGTATCTAAAACCTTTAACAGATATTTATCTGTTAAACCATAAGTGACAAACGTCATGCACAAGTGACAGTTGTCACTTGTGACCGTTATCGTGCACAAGTGACTGTTGTCACTTGTGTGTGTAACCCCGTTACACCATCCCCCCGTTAAGCTTAGACGTGTCGGTCTCGACACGTCAATTAATATTGACTGCTTGTCAATTGTTTGTGCTGGGGTTTCCGTGCTCATCCACAATGAGCACGATCAAGCTGAAGACCACCATTGCAACAGTGTGTAAACTCTCTGTTGGTGTGTACAATGCGCGGTAGCGCGAGGTGCGCCGCTACCACGGGGACAGACAACACAGTGTCTGTGTACGATTCTTCGATGTCGACCGCGTCTATGCGTCGACATCTCTAAGCGAATTTCTGTTGCTTACCGTGATCGGGTAAGCAAGCGCCAAAGCACTTCGAGTCCTTCTCGAAGTAGCAAGTATTAGCAACTCCACGCTGTTGCGGTGGAGGCTGGTGTCCGTGCGCCGTGCGCACTGTCCGTCCAGGTTGCGGTGCATATTAGCAACCGCGACCACAACAGGTATACTATATGTATACCTGAGAGCTTCAATGATCTCCGTGCTAATTATCTAGCACGCGGGTTATCAGGCGTTGTAGATTACTACAGCGCTCGCACTACCTTCTTGCTGGTAGTGCGTGTTGGGTTTCGTACTCCTTCACCATGTCCGGAACGTCTTCCATCAGGACGTTCCGTGGTTCCCACGTGTCGTGTTGGGGAGGGAAACCTCTCCAACGAATGCGAAAACAATCCGGACCTCGGATTGTTTTCCTATGATCAACAATTCGCTGGACGATCCAGCGAATTTCTCCGCGTGCGTCTCGCAGCGGTGGCGGAGGTGGTGGAAACACGCCCCGATGGTCAACGCCGTGTTGACCTTCATCTCGTGTTGCTCCACGACCAAGTGACGGTCGTGGAGTACTTTCAGAGCATGGCGGTTGCCGCTCTGTTCCTTCGTGTCCCGGCTCTGGCGGTCTCCCAGACCGCCTTGAACGTGCCGGTCGGGCTGTAGGCCCGACTGTATTAACTGCTCCAGCGCGACTACGCGCTGGAGAGGAGGGTTTCCCCTGCCGAGTCTGTCTCTTCGAGTCAGACGAGCCACTTGGCTCGTGCTGGAGGTATAGCTTTAACCGCCCGACATAAAATGTCGGGTGGAGCCGCATGCTAGACGGTATGTCTAGCGTGTATGCGTTACCGTGGCGTGCCATCACCGTGAATGGCCCGATGAAGCGCGGAGCAAGCTTGCTTGCTCCGAAATCCGAAACCGCATGTTTAGGCAGGTTTTGAGTAGATAACAAAACTAATGAACCAACTTTAAATTCATTTGTGTTGCCCCTGCCAATATTATCGGCGTTCAGCTTCTGTTTATCCACAGAAGCTGCAATCGTGTCCTGGACAAACCGAATTACGGCTTGTCTTTTATTGATAAAGTCAATCGCATCCGAGCTGAACGAGTTCAGCTCGCTCTCCGCTAGAGGCCCGGCCTCTGCGTGGTTCTTCGCGGTGTCTGCGCCCTGCGCAGACCCGTGGTCCTTGTTCATTGTGGAGTCTGTGCTCTGCACAGACTCGTTTTCCTTGTTCTGGGGGTCAGCGCACTGCGCTGACCCTTGGTTGTTCCTGCCAAGGTCTGCGCCCCGCGCAGACCTGGTTGTCTTGGTCCTTGTTGTCGCGGCTGACACTGTGCAAGTGTCAGCGGCTTTTTGCGACTGCTGTGTTGCAGTCGTAGATCCTCCCCCACTTAAAGTGGGAGCCATCACTCCGAGTAAACTCGGTAGGCGTGGATGCCGCATGGAATTCACGTAGAACGGTGTATGCCCGATCGAGGCATGCACCGAGTTGTTGATGGCGAATTCCGCCATCGACAAATACTCGCTCCAGTTTTGGAACGAGTGAGCGTAGCTCTTCAAAATGTCGATGAGCACGCGATTCACGCGCTCGGTTTGACCGTCCGTCTGCGGATGATCCGCAGTCGACATGGAAAGCTGGCTCCCAAGAAGTGTAAACACTTCTTGCCATAGGTGCGCTGTGAAGCGCGGGTCTCTGTCCGACACGATATCGGACGGCATGCCATGGTGTTTGAACACCATGTCGACGAGCAGACGGGCCGTCTGCTTCGCGGTCACCTCTGCTGGCACCGCAGCAAGATGTACCATCTTGCTGAAACGGTCTACAAAGACCACAACACCGGTATTCCCTCCGCTGTCCGGGGGAAGACCAAAGATGAAGTCCAAAGACATGGACTTCCAACACTCCGACGGAGTCGGTAGTGATTGCAGTGGAGCCTGCGCGAATGTCGCAGGCTTTACGCGTTGGCACACCTCGCAAGCACGGACGTACTTGCGCACCCACTTGTACTGGTGGTGCCAGTAGAAGTCGCGCGTGAGAAGGACGTATGTCTTCTCACGTCCGAGATGTCCCGCAGACGGGGCATCATGATACTCGTACATGATCCTGAGTCGCAGGTCATGGTCATTTGGCACGACAACGCGGTCCGCGTTGATGTCGACTGCATTATAAAGAAGCAGTCCGTCGTGCACCCGAAAGCGGTGTGCACGCGCACGAAGGTGCTTGGGCAACTTCTGACGAGCCTTGTCAGAAGGCGCTGTGCCATAGGCCAGCAAGAGCTTCGCGTCCGCGTCGTGCGCGTACGCGGCCTTCACATCATCCAACAGAGATGATGTGGGTTTGCTCGATCGCATGGCGTCAATGGCATTGACGTCAACAGCTTCTGCATAGTCCGGCCGACGTGATAACGCGTCGGCCACCACGTTCAATCTTCCGGGTTTGTATTCGACCCGGAAGTTATACTCCGCAAAGAATGAGAGCCATCTCGCCATTCTTTGTGAAATGTGTGGCGACTTCACTGCGGTACGCAGTGAAGCATGGTCGGTGTAGACCACAAATGGTCTACTCCCAAGCAAATACACACGGAACTTTGCGAGTGCGTACTTCATGGCAAGGAGTTCCTTGTCATGCACCGGATAGTTGCGCTCAGCTGGCTTCAGCTGACGCGATTGGTAGTAGACGACACGATCACGGCCCTCGTGATCGTGCTGCATTAACGAGCATCCGATCGCGAAATCGGATGCGTCACACACTACGTGAAATGGGCGATCTTGGTCAGCCACTGCCAAGATCGGCGCCTCAGTCAAGCCCCGCTTGACTGCATCGAATGCCTTTTGGCAATCGGGTTTTAATTCCACACAGCTTCTTTCTTAAGAAGCTGTGACAGCGGGCGGATCTTGCCCGCATAGTCCTCCACGTACTTGCACAAGTACGTGGCCAAGGAACTGCCTCAGTTCCTTGACACTTGAAGGCGTTGGCCATTCATTTATCACTCTGACCTTTTCCGGGTCAGGGCGAACACCATTCTTCCCTACGAGACACCCGAGGACGGGTATCTCGCTCGCCCCGAAGATACACTTCTTCAGGTTCGCGTAGAGCTTATGCTTTCGCATAAGCTCAAGTAGCTTCCGGAGATGCACCCTGTGCATCTTTACGTCGGTCTTTCCGTCCACAGCCCGGCTGTGGATGAATACATCATCGAAGTAGCTCGGTGCGAAGTCGCGCACCGAGCGCAACAAGTGTGTCACGCACCTGTTGAAAGTCGCAGGGGCGTTCTTAAGCCCCTGTGGCATTACTAGCCATTCCCAGAGCATGCCGGTTGGCGTGCTCACTGCCGTGAGAGGGATATCGCTCTCACGCATTAGGATTTGATAAAATCCATCTCGCAAGTCGAGAGCACTGTAAACGGTGCTCCCGGCCATCGAATCGATGATAACATCTTTTCGCGGTATCGGCGTCTGCGCCGGTACCGTCGCATCGTTCAGCTTGTTGTAGGCATGAACGATGCGCCATCCGCCCTGTGGCTTCTTGACACAGAACGTCGGAGCACTGTGCGGGGACTTTGATTCCCGCACTTGTCCTGCTTTACGACGACTTTCAAAGAAGTCGTCGATCGCCTAGACTTGCTCTACTGCCGCGTGACACAGTACTTCGTGCCCGGCACGAGATCAATCTCGTGCTGAATGCCCTTATCCTGCGGAAGCTCCGCAGGAATCCCTTCCGGGAGTACGTCTTTGTACTCCCTCAACAATTCGTAATAGGGACTCGACTTCAGCGAGTCCCAACCTTGTTCCTCGAAGCGCTCTCGCTTCGTCTTCGCACTGAGAGTGTCTTCACTCTCAGTGGTACTTCCCATGAAGAGCTGCCTCAGCTCTTCGCTCTCGCTCGCCGTTCTTTCGCTGTTCGAAAGAACGCAGACTTGCTCGATGCGTCCATCGTGCAAGTCGCGCGTGAAGCGCTTCCAGCTCATGGCTGGAAGCGAAGTCAACTCCGACGCCGTCGTCGGAGGACTAGCGAGTTCCATGTCACGATACTGGAATCCAGTATCGGTACGCGTCAAGACGCTTAGCGTCTTGACATTCGGCGTCACCGCCGCAGTCTGCCTAGCAGACTGCTCTTGTTGCGTCTCGGTCCCGGACCGAGACTTGCGCAGCGTTTTTCGCTTGCGCCGTCTTCTTGTTGTGCGGAGCCGGGCTCCGCACAGTTGTTCTTCTGGTCCAGGCCCGGCCGTGGACAGTCGTTCGCCGGCGGACTCTGTCCGCGGGCGCGCGGTATCAAGCCCGGCTTGACCGCATTTTCCTTCGTGCAGCCCGGCTGCACGGTAATGTCCCTTCGCCGGCAGACCCTGTCTGCGGGCGCGCGATATCAAGCCCGGCTTGATCGCATGGCGCTTCGTCGTGCAGCCCGGCTGCACGACAGCATGTAATTGCGTCAGTGCGGTACGTTTGCAACCGTCCGCACTGTTTGCAGCGTCAACTCCCGGAGTTGACACGCCTTCGTCACCTCGACGCCATTCATTGGCGGAGCCCCTCATGACCGAGGGTGCGTCGGCTTCCGGAGCCGACGCGTCGTTGTCGACCTGACCGCTTCGGGTCAGGGACTGTCCCTTGCACGCTTGAACGTGGGTGTTGGTTCCCGGAACCAACACATCTTTTTCTTCCGACGTCGGCAGCATTGCCTGCCGCAGGCTAAACTCTTCTTGCATGGCAAGAGTAATCGCAGCTTCGAGAGTACTCGGGTACTCTCGGAAGAGATAGGTCTTCACAGGCCCATCTCTCAGTCCCTTCATGAACGTGACGACTTTAGTCGCCTCGTCTATCGGGTTGGTCACGATGTTCGAGACCAAGTACCGTGCACGCTGCGCGTAAGCATGGACGTCATGCTTACCCTGCTGAAGGTCGAGGAATTCCGCCCTCGACCGGAACTCATTTTGCGGGGGCTCAAACGCTTGTTTGATCTCCTCTTTGAATATCTCGTACGTGCTGAAGCACGTAGGATCGGAGAGTCGGCGTCCATACGCCCAACTCCTTGCGCGTCCGCCAAGGCAGGACATGGCGAATGCGACCTTCGACAGCGGGTCGACGATGCGTCGAGCCGCTATGGCTGTGTCGAGTTCGACAAGCCATCGGAGGAGAGGCTCGCCCTCTCTTCCCACGTAATCGCTTACGCTCAACTTTAATGGTTGAGCACGCGGTGTCGTCCCTGACGACGCCGTCACTGAGGAAGCAGCATCACGCTGCTCCTTCATGATGAAGCCCAGAGCAACACCATGTTGCTCCGTCGGCGATAGCGTACGCAGCATCGTGGCTATCACCGCCTCCCCAATGACTGTTGACAGTCGTTGGAGGGCCTCCCACTCTGGATCAGACAGGTGGGGGCAGTCCGCGCGTGCAACATGCGTTGCAGGCGTGTTGGAGCTCTCCATGGGCACCTCCGTGCTCATGTGGTTCTCGGCTCCGCGTTCGTATACCGCGTACGAACGTCAAGCAGTCGGTCGTTGGACAGACTACAAAGTGCTACCAGGTGTAGTGGGTCTAACTTGACTCACTACTTTAGCTTACACGTCGCGCTACGTGTATGAGGAAGCGTAGGAGTTTATTAATAATTGAATTAATTATACTTGAGTCCACAAGTATAATATAAATCAAATAAAACACCAAATAGGTAGTTTAAGGTAAAATGAGAACTGTATTGTTTGTGAATTGATCTTCCTCTAAAATCTGCTAAAAACTGTTTATCATCTATGAAAGGGTTGGCAGCGACTGGCTGTCAGAGCCCCGCTAATATGCATGTCTCTGATTGGTAGAAAGATGCTGCTTTCTACCAATAGGATCTTTTGGGTATGTGTGGACCACTCATTGTGGTGGCCCACTTCAATGTATCCATTGGTGTGTCTTACACCAATGTGAGGAAGTATCTAAAACCTTTAACAGATATTTATCTGTTAAACCATAAGTGACAAATGTCATGCACAAGTGACAGTTGTCACTTGTGACCGTTATCGTGCACAAGTGACTGTTGTCACTTGTGTGTGTAACCCCGTTACACCCTTTGCGATCCTTCGAGCTTGCCACATTGGCCTCGTCAGTCATCACCGGTGTCATGTTCAGCTTGAACAGCCCTTTGCCTTCGCGAGCGCCGAGCTTCCACTTGAGACCCTTCGTCTCCGTGAAGCACCCGTCGCTCTCGAATGTCACAGGTCCGACGTCCTTGGTGAATCTGCCGACGGAGAACAGGTTGCGCGACAACTTGGGGATGTGCCACACATTCGTGAGCACACCCTTCTTGACGCCGCGCGGGGTCTGCATCTTCATCACGATGTCGCCTCTCCCGATCGCTTGCACCACACCGTCGTCCGCGAGATGCACGTCCACCGGCGAGATCTTCTTGTAGTTCCTCATGAACTTCTTGGAACTGGTCATGTGCTGCGTTGCACCCGAGTCGACCAGCCACACCTCATTCGACTTGGTGGTGTTGCTCCCACCACCAACCGAGAAGAGGAAGTCGCCAGAGTCGTCCTCACTCTGCGCGACGTTCGCTCGCTGCGGCCTCTGCCGCTCCGCGTTCTCGCGGATTCGCACAGGACACTTGGCGATCCAATGTCCTTGCTCCCCACAGTAGTGGCAGGCGCTGGCCTTGTTGGCGGTCGCCTGCCGTCCCTGCGCTTGCCGTTGTCGCTTGTCATGAACGCTTGGCCTTGACCGTGCGCGGCTCCGTCGACGCCGCCACCTTGCTCCTTGCGCTTCATGTCCTCATGCAGCAGCCGAGCCGTCACGAGTTCCCACGACAGCGAGTCGGCTCTCGACTCCAACGCCGTGATGAGGAACTGGTACGACTCGCTGAGACTCCCAAGAAGCGTGATCACCAAGTCATCCTCGCTGACCGGAGCGCCCACTGCGTCGAGCTGCTCCGCCAGAGTCTTGATCTTGTTGATGTGCTCCAGCACATCATCACCTTCCGCCATCATCGTCGTGAAGAAACGTCGACGAAGGAAGAGCTTGTTGGCCAAACTCTTCTTCTCGAAGTGTCCTTCCAGTTTTGACCATGCATCGTACGCATCCTTCGCCGACCGGACCAGCGGCAGCTGCGAATCTTCCATCGCGAGACAGATGATCGCCAGCGCCTTGCGAGACTTCCTCTTGAACGTCGTTTGGTCCAGCGTAGTGGCGCAGTGCTCCAGCTTGATCTCTCCACTTGTCACTTCCCACAGGTCTCGTTCCTCGAGCACCATCGCCATCTTGAACTTCCACGTGTGGAAGTTGGTTCCGTCGAACTTGTTGATGCGAGAGGTCGTGGTCGAGGCGGCGTCCATGGCGAAAGCGTAGTCGGAGTCTTCAGCAGGGAAAACGGGGCTTGGGCTCATAACCAAAAGTAAAGGTCGTTTGAGCACTAGATGTCAGAATGCAAAGTGATTGATTTAGGTCCTTAGTTCGCGAACTGCTTGCTACCTCTAAGCCTACTGGATATTCCTGCTGGATACACTCTACTGGATTCCTAACTGGATAGAAGGTCCTTCAGCCAATCAGCGAGTGCCACGTAGATGCCCATCCTGTACCCACAATCTTGTACCCACGCGTCCCATCATCAGCGTCCCGTAATCCTCGTCCCATCATCACACGAATGATGGCGGCACCACTGAGTGAAGGTCACACCGGTACCTTACTGGTACACCGCAGCTGGTCGAGGCGATCCCTTGACAACAAATACGACCACACGTTGATTAGACGAGTAGGTTGATTGGACGAGTAGTGTAGAATGATGGTTGATGAGACGCACTAGTTGATAGGACGCACGGCCGCGTGTCTTTAGCACTAGCCTAGGGTGTAAGCTCCAACAATCCAATCACTTGTGAATTTCGATTCAACCCCCCAAGTGACCTTCCTCGCCTCGCCCCAAGCCTCGGCGGTGTCTACGACCATTCAACCAGTGCAAGATCCCAGTACGACCTTCTTCAGCGACGAGCCGAGCCTTGAACTTCTCGATCGATCCGTCCGCGTTGCGCTTGATCTTGAACACCCACTTGGTACCGACTGCGCGCTGGTTGTTGGGCAGTTTGGCGGCGCGGAAGACACCTCGCAGCCGCATTGACTTGAGTTCGGCGCGAATTGCCTTGCGCCACTGGACTTGGTCTGGTCCGTTCACAGCTTCTTGAAACGTCTTCGGCTCCGCGCTGTCACTTGCTTCCACCGCATTCGCACTTGCACGCCAGAACATGGGTGGAGTCGAGCCGTCTTCATCGTCCTCTTCCGATTTTTCTTCTTGCGCCGCCGTAGATTCGCGTTGGTCATCATCTTCCAAGCGTCCAGGCGCACTTGCTTCTTCAAGCCCAGCACTGCGACGAGGACGCCGAACATTGTCGCGATCTTGGTTGTCCGGACGCGATTTGCGCTTCCCCGCCTGCGTGAACACCCTTGTGCCGGAGTCCTCGGAGACTTGCATGTCGTCGAAAACGTCGGTAAGTCGGTTGACTTCTTCACCATCAGCAGCCTTGGAGTCATCGAAGCTGGACTCATCGAATGTGACATCGCGAGAGATGACCACCTGCCCCGCCTCGATGTCATAAACTCGATACGCCTTGGAACGCTCCTCGTAACCCATGAAAATTCCTTCACGAGCTTGCGGGTCCCACTTGAGTCGCTTCTCCTTCGGCGTCAAAACGTAGGCCTTGCACCCGAAGATCCGCATGTGCTTGACGTTGGGCTTGGACTTGTAGACGATCTCGAACGGAGTTTTGTCGGGCGACTTGGGTGACGGCAGACGATTCTTGATGTAAATCGCCGTCATCGCTGCTTCCGCCCAGAACGTCTTGTCCAACCCGGCGTAGTGAAGCATGCTGCGGCCGATGGTCACGATGGTTCGGTTGGCGCGTTCAGCCGTCGCGTTGGTTTGGTGCGCATACCGAACCGTGGGCTGCACTTCGATGCCGTGGTCTTCGTAGTACGCCAAGAGCGAATTGGTCGCGAACTCCTTGGCCCCGTCATGGCGCACGAACTTCACCCTGGCATCGAATTGCTTCTCCACCTTGGTGATGAATCGGCGCAAGCAGCCTTCACTCTCCGACCTGGCTCGCAGACAGAATCCCGACATGCAGCCGCTGGCTTCGTCCGTGATGAGCAGCAAGTAGCGGCTGCCACCCAGCGACTCTTCTTCCATGGGCCCGCAAATGTCGAAGTGGAGGAACTCGAACGGCTTGTACTTGCGCTTGTTCGGGTTGCTCGGGAAGGGCTTTTGCACCATTTTCCCTTGTTGGCACCCACGACATTGGCTTGACTTCTTCGACGATGTCGGCATTTTCGCACCCGTCACCATGCCACTTGAGACCATCTTCCGAAGAACGTCATTCGGCGCGTGACCCAAACGCGCATGAAGATCCACCGCGTTGACCGACGCCTTGGACACCGAATTCGCAGCGCAGCTTGGGACTCGGAGCCAGTAGAGGCCGTCGATCAGGTCCGCGGAAGCCACGATTTTCTTCGACTTCTTCTGTGCGATGTGCATTTCAGCACCATCAAACACCACCTTGAACAGTCCGCTTCGGTTGATCTGCGGCACCGAAAGCAGGTTCTTGTTCATGCTTGGCACGTACAGTGCATCTTGAATGCGGATGTCGCGCTCCTTGCCATTGGGCAAAGTGACCCGCTGCATGACCGTCCCGACTCCCATGATCTTGGCCGTGTTGCCGTTGGCGACCGTGAGTTCACCTTCGTCGCACACCTTGATGTCGACAAACTTGGCCTTGTCGTTGCAGATGTGGTGCGTGGCACCACTGTCGATCGCCCAGGAGCCTTGAAACTTGTTGGTCCTGGAGACTCCACACTCCATAGAGACCGCGAACGCGACGCAGTCGTCATCGCTGTCGTCACGCCACTGGACGTTGTTCGCACCGCGACCAGACCGGCCACGTCGTGCACCTCGATTCTCCTCCTTCTGCTTGGTCCAGCACTTTTCCACGACGTGCCCCGATTTTCCGCAGTACGTGCAGTGGCGACTTTCACGCTCGGCATTGAAGGCCCTCGCAGCGTCTTCAATCTTCACCTGAGCCGTCTTCTCGCCCTGCCGCTTGATGTGCTCATTCGTGAGCACCTTGATCACATCTTGAGTGCGCAGCTCTGCGTTGCTCATCTCCAAGTTGAGAACGACGTTCTCGAAACTCTTGGGCAGACTCCTGAGCAAGCAGATCGCCACGTCTTCATCCTCCATCTTGGCGCCGATGTTGCTGAGCTTGGCGCTGATGTTGAGGACTTCATTGCAATGATGAAGCACATTGCCGCCTTCTGCCATCTCCATGCTGAAGAGCTGGCGCTTCAGGTAGATGCGTCCAGCCTTCTGCGACCCCCCCGTAGAGCGAACGCAGTCGCGTCCAGGCCACCCACGCTTCCTCGCAGTCGTCGACCACATGATGGTAGTCAGCATCCATGTGGAGCAACATCAGGCCGAACGCGATGTTGCTCGACTTGACGTAGTCGTCCTTGGCCCTCGTGTCCGCGAAGCTTGGTTTCGTCTCGCGGTTCACGACGCTCCACACCGACTTGGTCAGGAACACGCCACGCATGTAGCGGTTCCACGTGGCGTAGTTGTCGCCGTTGAACTTGTCGATGGAGATCTTGGTGTCTTGGACAGAGGACATGGTGCTTGGGCTCATAACCTGAAGAAGGTCGTACTGGGATCTTGCACTTGGAGACTTGGTCGTAGACACCGCCGAGGCTTGGGGCGAGGCGAGGAAGGTCACTTGGGGGGTTGAATCGAAATTCAGAAGTGATTGGATTGTTGGAGCTTACACCCTAGGCTAGTGCTAAAGACACGCGGCCGTGCGTCCTATCAACTAGTGCGTCTAATCAACCATCATTCTACACTACTCGTCCAATCAACCTACTCGTCTAATCAACGTGTGGTCGTATTGGACCGGTTCGGTTAACCGGTTCGGGTACCTCGGAACTGGTACAGTGTACCAAGGTTCAGTACCCTGCAACAGAACTCAAGTCAATGCGGCTGCGAGGTGTCTTCCGCGCCGCCAAACTGCCCAACAACCAGCGCGCAGTCGGTACCAAGTGGGTGTTCAAGATCAAGCGCAATGCGGACGGATCGATCGTGAAGTTCAAGGCTCGGCTCGTCGCGAAAGGTTTTGTGCAGAAGTACGGGATCGACTACACCGAGACGTTTTCGCCCGTGGTCAAGTACGTCACGCTGCGAATGATCATTGCGGTTGCCAAGTACTTCGGATGGCCGATGGACCAGCTCGACGTGGTGACTGCGTTCCTGTACGGCTTGATGAAGGAGAAGGTGTTCTGCAGCGTGCCTGAAGGCGTGGAACTGGACGACGGTTTCGACTGCGTGGAACTGCTCAAGGCGATTTACGGGCTCAAGCAAGCTTCGCGAGTTTGGAACGAGACCTTCGACGAGTATGTGCGCTCCATCGGTTTTCGCGTCTCAAGCTACGACCCATGCCTGTACATCAAGGTCGTCGACGGCGAATGCGTTCTGCTGCTGGTTTACGTGGACGACGTGTTGGTGACCGGAAGCTCGGCGGAAATGATCGCGGAAGTCAAGCGCCAACTCAAGTCGCGGTTCGAGATGACCGACAGTGGCAAGTGCTCCTTCATCCTCGGGATCGAGGTGGTCGACAACGCGGATGGCAGTGTTACGCTGAGCCAAGCTCGCTACGTCAACGACATCCTGGAGCGCTTCGGCATACAAGACTGCAAACCCGCTGCAAGCCCGGTCGACATCAGCATGAAGCTAGTTTCAAGCGACGCCATGACCAAGTTAGACGCGCCATTTCGCGAGGCTGTCGGTGCACTCATGCACTTGATGACATCGACTCGCCCGGACATTGCGTTCGCTGTCGGCTACGTGTCACGCTTCATGGAGAACCCGCAAGTCGAGCACTGGATTGCGGTCAAGCGCATCTTCCGCTACCTTCAAGGGACCAAGTCGCACGGAATCCGTTTTTCGCCGGGCAAGGACATCGACTTTCAAGGTTACTCGGATGCCGACTGGGCTGGTGATCTTAGTGATCGCAAGTCTACGTCGGGTTACCTGTTCCAAGTCGCCGGCGGACCGATCTCGTGGGGTTCCAAGAATGTAACGGGGTTACACGTACAAGTGGCTGCAAGCCACTTGTGAATTTAACAGATAGGTTATCTGTTAAAGGTTTTAGATACTTCCTCACATTGGTGTAAGACACACCAATGGATACATTGAAGTGGGCCACCACAATGAGTGGTCCACACATACCCAAAAGATCCTATTGGTAGAAAGCAGCATCTTTCTACCAATCAGAGTCATGCATATTAGCGGGGCTCTGACAGCCAGCCGCTGTCAACCCTTTCATAGATGATAAACAGTTTTTAGCAGATTTTAGAGGAAGATCAATTTACAAGCAATACAGTTCTCATTTTACCTTAAACTAGCTACTTGGAGTCTTGTCTAAGTTAACTTATATTTGTGTATTCAAATATAATTAACCTAAGTAATTACTAAGTACTTACGCTTCCTCATACACGTTGCGCAACGTGTAAGCTAAAGTAGTGAGTCAAGTTAGACCCACTACACCTGGTAGCACTTTGTAGTCTGTCCAACGACCGACTGCTTGACGTTCGTACGCGGTATACGAACGCGGAGCCGAGAACCACATGAGCACGGAGGTGCCCATGGAGAGCTCCAACACGCCTGCAACGCATGTTGCACGCGCTGACCGCCCCCACCTGTCTGACCCAGAGTGGGAGGCCCTCCAACGACTGTCAACAGTCATTGGAGAAGCGGCGATAGCTACAATGCTGCGTACGCTATCGCCGACGGAGCAACATGGTGTTGCTCTGGGCTTCATCATGAAGGAGCAGCGTGACGCTGCTTCCTCAGTGACGGCGTCGTCAGGGACGACACCGCGTGCTCAACCATTAAAGTTGAGCGTAAGCGATTACGTGGGAAGAGAGGGCGAGCCTCTCCTCCGATGGCTTGTCGAACTCGACACAGCCATAGCGGCTCGACGCATCGTCGACCCGCTGTCGAAGGTCGCATTCGCCATGTCCTGCCTTGGCGGACGCGCAAGGAGTTGGGCGTATGGACGCCGACTCTCCGATCCTACGTGCTTCAGCACGTACGAAGTGTTCAAAGAGGAGATCAAACAAGCGTTTGAGCCCCCGCAAAATGAGTTCCGGTCGAGGGCGGAGTTCCTCGACCTTCAGCAGGGTAAGCATGACGTCCATGCTTACGCGCAGCGCGCACGGTACTTGGTCTCGAACATCGTGACCAACCCGATAGACGAGGCGACTAAAGTCGTCACGTTCATGAAGGGACTGAGAGATGGGCCTGTGAAGACCTATCTCTTCCGAGAGTACCCGAGTACTCTCGAAGCTGCGATTACTCTTGCCATGCAAGAAGAGTTTAGCCTGCGGCAGGCAATGCTGCCGACGTCGGAAGAAAAAGATGTGTTGGTTCCGGGAACCAACACCCACGTTCAAGCGTGCAAGGGACAGTCCCTGACCCGAAGCGGTCAGGTCGACAACGACGCGTCGGCTCCGGAAGCCGACGCACCCTCGGTCATGAGGGGCTCCGCCAATGAATGGCGTCGAGGTGACGAAGGCGTGTCAACTCCGGGAGTTGACGCTGCAAACAGTGCGGACGGTTGCAAACGTACCGCACTGACGCAATTTGCATGCTGTCGTGCAGCCGGGCTGCACGACGAAGCGCCATGCGATCAAGCCGGGCTTGATATCGCGCGCCCGCAGACAGGGTCTGCCGGCGAAGGGACACATTACCGTGCAGCCGGGCTGCACGAAGGAAAATGCGGTCAAGCCGGGCTTGATACCGCGCGCCCGCGGACAGAGTCCGCCGGCGAACGACTGTCCAAGGCCGGGCCTGGACAAGGAGAACGACTGTGCGGAGCCGGGCTCCGCACAACAAGAAGACGGCGCAAGCGAAAAACGCTGCGCAAGTCTCGGTCCGGGACCGAGACGCAACAAGGGCAGTCTGCTGGGCAGACTGCGGCGGTGACGCCGAATGTCAAGACGCTAAGCGTCTTGACGCGCACCGATACTGGATTCCAGTATCGTGACATGGAACTCGCTAGTCCTCCGACGACGGCGTCGGAGTTGACTTCGCTTCCAGCCATGAGCTGGAATCGCTTCACGCGCGACTTGCACGATGGACGCATCGAGCAAGTCTGCGTTCTTTCGAACAGCGAAAGAACGGCGAGCGAGAGCGAAGAGCTGAGGCAGCTCTTCATGGGAAGTACCACTGAGAGTGAAGACACTCTCAGCGCGAAGACGAAGCGAGAGCGCTTCGAGGAACAAGGTTGGGACTCGCTGAAGTCGAGTCCCTATTGCGAATTGTTGAGGGAGTACAAAGACGTACTCCCGGAAGAGATTCCTGCGGAGCTTCCGCAGGATAAGGGCATTCAGCACGAGATTGATCTCGTGCCGGGCACGAAGTACTGTGTCACGCGGCAGTAGAGCAAGTCTAGGCGATCGACGACTTCTTTGAAAGTCGTCGTAAAGCAGGACAAGTGCGGGAATCAAAGTCCCCGCACAGTGCTCCGACGTTCTGTGTCAAGAAGCCACAGGGCGGATGGCGCATCGTTCATGCCTACAACAAGCTGAACGATGCGACGGTACCGGCGCAGACGCCGATACCGCGAAAAGATGTTATCATCGATTCGATGGCCGGGAGCACCGTTTACAGTGCTCTCGACTTGCGAGATGGATTTTATCAAATCCTAATGCGTGAGAGCGATATCCCTCTCACGGCAGTGAGCACGCCAAGCGGCATGCTCTGGGAATGGCTAGTAATGCCACAGGGGCTTAAGAACGCCCCTGCGACTTTCAACAGGTGCGTGACGCACTTGTTGCGCTCGGTGCGCGACTTCGCACCGAGCTACTTCGATGTTGTATTCATCCACAGCCGGGCTGTGGACGGAAAGACTGACGTAGAGATGCACAGGGTGCATCTCCGGAAGCTACTTGAGCTTATGCGAAAGCATAAGCTCTACGCGAACCTGAAGAAGTGTATCTTCGGGGCGAGCGAGATACCCGTCCTCGGGTGTCTCGTAGGGAAGAATGGTGTTCGCCCTGACCCGGAAAAGGTCAGAGTGATAAATGAATGGCCAACGCCTTCAAGTGTCAAGGAACTGAGGCAGTTCCTTGGCTTGGCCACGTACTTGTGCAAGTACGTGGAGGACTATGCGGGCAAGATCCGCCCGCTGTCACAGCTTCTTAAGAAAGAAGCTGTGTGGAATTGAAACCCGATTGCCAAAAGGCATTCGATGCAGTCAAGCGGGGCTTGACTGAGGCGCCGATCTTGGCAGTGGCTGACCAAGATCGCCCATTTCACGTAGTGTGTGACGCATCCGATTTCGCGATCGGATGCGCGTTAATGCAGCACGATCACGAGGGCCGTGATCGTGTCGTCTACTACCAATCGCGTCAGCTGAAGCCAGCTGAGCGCAACTATCCGGTGCATGACAAGGAACTCCTTGCCATGAAATATGCACTCGCAAAGTTCCGAGTGTATTTGCTTGGGAGTAGACCATTTGTGGTCTACACCGACCATGCTTCACTGCGCACCGCAGTGAAGTCGCCACATATCACAAAAGAATGGCGAGATGGCTCTCATTCTTTGCGGAGTATAACTTCCGGGTCCGAATACAAACCCGGAAGATTGAACGTAGTGGCCGACGCGTTATCACGTCGGCCGGACTATGCAGAAGCTGTTGACGTCAATGCCATTGACGCCATGCGATCGAGCAAACCCACATCATCTCTGTTGGATGATGTGAAGGCCGCGTACGCGCACGACGCGGACGCGAAGCTCTTGCTGGCCTATGGCACAGCGCCTTCTGACAAGTCCCGTCAGAAGCTGCCCAAGCACCTTCGAGCGCGTGCACACCGCTTTCGTGTGCACGACGGACTGCTACTTGTATAATGCAGTCGACGACAATGCGGATCGCGTTGTCGTGCCAAATGACCATGACCTGCGACTCAGGATCATGTACGAGTATCATGATGCCGCGACTGCGGGACATCTCGGACGTGAGAATACATACGTCCTTCTCACGCACGACTTCTACTGGCACTACCAGTACAAGTGGGTGCGCAAGTACATCCGTGCTTGCGAGGTGTGCTAACGCGTAAAGCCTGCGACATTCGCGCAGGCTCCATTAATCACTACCGACTTCGTCGGAGTGTTGGAAGTCCATGTCTTTGGACTTCATCTTTGGTCTTCACCGGACAGCGGAGGGAATACCGGTGTTGTGGTCTTCGTCGACCGCATCAGCAAGATGGTACATCTTGCTGCGGTGCCAGCAGAGGTGACCGCGAAGCAGACGGCCCGTCTGCTCGTCGACATGGTGTTCAAACACCATGGCATGCCGTCCGACATCGTGTCGGACAGAGACCCGCGCTTCACAGCGCACCTGTGGCAAGAAGTGTTTACACTTCTTGGGAGCCAGCTTTCCATGTCGACTGCGGATCATCCGCAGACGGACGGTCAAACCGAGCGCGTGAATCGCGTGCTCGTCGATATGTTGAAGAGCTACGCTCACTCGTTCCAATACTGGAGCGAGTGCTTATCGATGGCAGAGTTTGCCATCAATAACTCAGTGCATGCCTCGACAGGGCATACACCGTTCTACGTGAATGCCATGCGACATCCACGTCTACCGAGTTTACTCGGAGTGATGGCTCCCACTTTAAGTGGGGGAGGATCTACGACTGCAATACAGCAGCCGCAGAAAACCGCTGACACTTGCACAGTGTCAGCTGCAACAATGGACACACCACATGAGTCTGCGCAGGGCGCAGACTCCCCCAACAACAAGGCCAACGTCCACGGGTCTGCGCAGGGCGCAGACACCACAAAGAACCACGCAGAGGCCGGGCCTCTAGCGGAGAGCGAGCTGAATGGCTTCAGCTCGGATGCAATCAGTTTCATCACCAAAAGCCAAGCCGTAATTCGGTTTGTCCAAGACACAATAGCAGCTTCTGTTGATCAACAGAAGCTGAACGCAGACAATGCGGGCAGAGGCAACACAATGAATTTAAAGTTGGTTCATTAGTTTTGTTAGCTACACAAAACCTGCCTAGACATGCAGTTTCGGATTTCGGAGCAAGCAAGCTTGCTCCGCGCTTCATCGGGCCGTTCACTGTGTTGGCACGGCACGGCAACGCATACACGCTAGACATACCGTCTAGCATGCGCCTCCATCCGACCTTTTACGTCGGACGGCTGAAGCCATACCTGCAGCACGAGCCATCTAGCTCGGCTGACCCGAAGCCTCGGCAGGAGCCGAGGCAGAAGCGGAGGACTTGGCCTCGGCGACGAGCAGCCTCTCCTCCAGCGCGCGGACGCGCTGGAGCTACCCTTCATCTGGGTCCCCAGCTCGACCTGGATGTTCGAGGCGGTCTGCGAGACCGCCGCGACTTGGGCCTTCTGGTTCGCCAGCTCCTGTTTCAGGGCGGCGAACTCAGCGCCCTGCAGACGCTCCACGACGGTCACCCGGTCGTGGAGAGGCGCATACTGATCAGCCCGGGGCTGATCATACCCGGGGCGTGTTCCCACCCCCGCCACCGCCGATCCGTGACGCCCGCGGCTCAACCCGCTGGATTGTTGAGCGGATTGTTGACCATAGTATCCCGAAATCGAACCCTCAAGGGGCTCGTTTTCGTATTCGTTGGAGAGGATTTCCTCCCCATCGAGATACATGGGAGCCGCGGAACGTCTTGCTGGAGGACGTTCCGGAAATGGTGAGGGCGTACGAAGAGCAGTACGCGCTGGCGCAGCGGAAGTAACACGAGCGCTGCGATCATCGCTAGCGCCCGCACCCTCACGTGCTAAGAACTTAGCACGGAGCTCTTTGAGACTCTCGGGCACACGGAACGACGTGTACCCGTTCAGGTCGCTCAAGCGGACCGCGCCTGGAAAGCACTTCGTGCACTGAAAGCCCTCGGGCACAGCGCACGGCACGTTAGCCTCCTCCTCCGCAATGTGGAGTTGCTCCAACTCTGCACGCTTCGAGTACGTCTCGAAGCGATCACGCGCTTGCTTAATCCGATCACGGTAAGCACTCGGCCTCTTGTTGAAGTTCTCAACAAAGGCGTTCCAGCTTTGACAAAGTGCCTGCCATTCGGGCACTTTGCTGCGAGAAGAGGTCTTCTTGCTTTGAAACCATCGGAGCTCATGAAAGAGTCCGATGTAGTAATCGCGCCTTTGATGCGTTTCCGCATCAAAGTGCAGCTCGGCAGCCACAGCGTCATCTTTGATGGCGCTGCATACGTACAGCGGCACCTCATTCGGAGGTACCGAGTTCCCATACCGGTCCGCGATCTCGGACGCGGACGGCATCCATGGATCGCGCGCTGCAGGCGTAGCGCGCGGAGAGCCTTGAGCTTTAACAGCACGCGCTGCAGCAGCAGCGCGCGGAGTACTGAGAGCCCCAGCGGAAGCGAGTGGGGTATCGCTCTCAGTACGCGAACGCTTCGAACTCGAACCGTCCGATTCGTCCCCTTCACGCGGGCGAACGTTCTTGGCGTGAGGGTCGAGCGATTCGCTCGACACTGAGTCTTTACGCTTTGAGGGCGAGTCCTCCTCGCCCTCCATGTCCTTCATCGTCGTCGTCGAAGTCGACGACGTCGTCGTACTTCGCCTTCTGACGCTCGAAGTAGTCGTCGATGGAGAGATGACTCCCCACCGACTTCGAGGTCTTCTTCTGAGGCGCGCTCATCGTTGAATGAGCGCGGGTTTCTTCTCCAAACGCGGAGAATTGACGAATGGTCAATTCAGAAAGATTGACGTGCGGGGACCCCGCGCGTCTAACGTTAAGGGGGGGATGGTGTAACGGGGTTACACGCACAAGTGGCTACAAGCCACTTGTGAATTTAACAGTTAAAATATCTGTTAAAAGTTTTAGATACTTCCTCGCCTTGGTGTAAGACACACCAATGGATACATCGAAGTGGACCACCACAATGAGTGGTCCACACATACCCAAGAGATCCTATTGGTAGAAAGCAACATCTTTCTATCAATCAGAGTCATGCATATTAGCGGGGCTCTGACAGCCAGCCGCTGTCAACCCTTTCATAGATGATAAACAGTTTTAGCAGATTTTAGAGGAAGATCAATTTACAAACAATACAGTTCTCATTTTACCTAATCTAAGTCACTTGGAATCCTATCTTACTTAACTTATACTTGTGTATTCAAATATCGTTAACCTAAGTAATTACTAAGTACTTACGCTTCCTCATACACGTTGCACAACGTGTAAGCTAAAGTAGTGAGTCAAGTTAGACCCACTACAAAGAAGCAATCAAGTGTGTCGCTCTCGACAACCGAGGCCGAATACATCGCACTGAGTTTGGCGATTCAAGAAGGCAAGTGGGTGCACAAGTTGCTGTGCGAGATCCTGGTTGCTGCAGGCGGAGTCACGCCCGAGTTGAAGATTTTCGAAGACAACCAGTCGTGCATCAAGATGACCAAGAACCCCGTGAACCATGGCCGCGCCAAGCACATCGACATCAAGTACCATCACATCCGCGACGAAGTCAAGCGCGGCGAAGTGATCGTCGAGTACTGCGAGACTGCCACCATGCTGGCCGACATCATGACCAAGGGACTTGCCGGACCACGCCACAAGGACTTGACGGCTGCGCTCGGCGTTCACGCGTGTTCGCATTGAGGGGGCGTGTTACAGGGTACTGAACCTTGGTACACTGTACCAGTTCCGAGGTACCCGAACCGGTTAACCGAACCGGTCCAATACGACCACACGTTGATTAGACGAGTAGGTTGATTGGACGAGTAGTGTAGAATGATGGTTGATTAGACGCACTAGTTGATAGGACGCACGGCCGCGTGTCTTTAGCACTAGCTTAGGGTGTAAGCTCCAACAATCCAATCACTTCTGAATTTCGATTCAACCCCCCAAGTGACCTTCCTCGCCTCGCCCCAAGCCTCGGCGGTGTCTACGACCAAGTCTCCAAGTGCAAGATCCCAGTACGACCTTCTTCACACCCTGGCATCGAATTGCTTCTCCGCCTTGGTGATGAATCGGCGCAAGCAGCCTTCACTCTCCGACCTGGCTCGCAGACAGAATCCCGACATGCAGCCGCTGGCTTCGTCCGTGATGAGCAGCAAGTAGCGGCTGCCACCCAGCGACACTTCTTCCATGGGCCCACAGATGTCGAAGTGGAGGAACTCGAACGGCTTGTACTTGTGCTTGTTCGGGTTGCTCGGGAAGGGCTTTTGCACCATTTTCCCTTGTTGGCACCCACGACATTGGCTTGACTTCTTCGACGATGTCGGCATTTTCGCACCCGTCACCATGCCACTTGAGACCATCTTCCGAAGAACGTCATTCGGCGCGTGACCCAAACGCGCATGAAGATCCACCGCGTTGACCGACGCATTGGACACCGAATTCGCAGCGCAGCTTGGGACTCGGAGCCAGTAGAGACCGTCGATCAGGTCCGCGGAGGCCACGATTTTCTTCGACTTCTTCTGTGCGATGTGCATTTCAGCACCATCAAACACCACCTTGAACAGTCCGCTTCGGTTGATCTGCGGCACCGAAAGCAGGTTCTTGTTCATGCTTGGCACGTAAAGTGCATCTTGAATGCGGATGTCGCGCTCGTTGCCGGTGGGCAAAGTGACCCGCTGCATGACCGTCCCGACTCCCATGATCTTGGCCGTGTTGCCGTTGGCGACCGTGAGTTCACCTTCGTCGCACACCTTGAGGTCGACAAACTTGGCCTTGTCGTTGCAGATGTGGTGCGTGGCACCACTGTCGATCGCCCAGGAGCCTTGAAACTTGTTGGTCCTGGAGACTCCACACTCCATAGAGACCGCGAACGCGACGCAGTCGTCATCGCTGTCGTCACGCCACTGGACGTTGTTCGCACCGCGACCAGACCGGCCACGTCGTGCACCTCAATGCTCTTCCTTCTGCTTGGTCCAGCACTTTTCCACGACGTGCCCCGATTTTCCGCAGTACGTGCAGTGGCGACTTTCACGCTCGGCATTGAAGGCCCTCGCAGCGTCTTCAATCTTCACCTGAGCCGTCTTCTCGCCCTGCCGCTTGATGTGCTCATTCGTGAGCACCGTGATCACATCTTGAGTGCGCAGCTCTGCGTTGCTCATCTCCAAGTTGAGAACGACGTTCTCGAAACTCTTGGGCAGACTCCTGAGCAAGCAGATCGCCACATCTTCATCCTCCATCTTGGCGCCGATGTTGCTGAGCTTGGCGCTGATGTTGAGGACTTCATTGCAATGATGAAGCACATTACCGCCTTCTGCCATCTCCATGCTGAAGAGCTGGCGCTTCAGGTAGATGCGTCCAGCCTTCTGCGACCCCCCGTAGAGCGAACGCAGTCGCGTCCAGGCCACCCACGCTTCCTCGCAGTCGTCGACCACATGATGATAGTCAGCATCCATGTGGAGCAACATCAGGCCGAACGCGATGTTGCTCGACTTGACGTAGTCGTCCTTGGCCCTCGTGTCCGCGAAGCTTGGTTTCGTCTCGCGGTTCACGACGCTCCACACCGACTTGGTCAGGAACACGCCACGCATGTAGCGGTTCCACGTGGCGTAGTTGTCGCCGTTGAACTTGTCGATGGAGATCTTGGTGTCTTGGACAGAGGACATGGTGCTTGGGCTCATAACCTGAAGAAGGTCGTACTGGGATCTTGCACTTGGAGACTTGGTCGTAGACACCGCCGAGGCTTGGGGCGAGGCGAGGAAGGTCACTTGGGGGGTTGAATCGAAATTCAGAAGTGATTGGATTGTTGGAGCTTACACCCTAGGCTAGTGCTAAAGACACGCGGCCGTGCGTCCTATCAACTAGTGCGTCTAATCAACCATCATTCTACACTACTCGTCCAATCAACCTACTCGTCTAATCAACGTGTGGTCGTATTGGACCGGTTCGGTTAACCGGTTCGGGTACCTCGGAACTGGTACAGTGTACCAAGGTTCAGTACCCTGCAACACGCCCCCTCAATGCGAACACGCGTGAACGCCGAGCGCAGCCGTCAAGTCCTTGTGGCGTGGTCCGGCAAGTCCCTTGGTCATGATGTCGGCCAGCATGGTGGCAGTCTCGCAGTACTCGACGATCACTTCGCCGCGCTTGACTTCGTCGCGGATGTGATGGTACTTGATGTCGATGTGCTTGGCGCGGCCATGGTTGACGGGGTTCTTGGTCATCTTGATGCACGACTGGTTGTCTTCGAAAATCTTCAACTCGGGCGTGACTCCGCTTGCAGCAACCAGGATCTCGCACAGCAGCTTGTGCACCCACTTGCCTTCTTGAATCGCCAAACTCAGTGCGATGTACTCGGCCTCGCTTGTCGAGAGCGATACACTCGACTGCTTCAGCGGCAACTGCGGAGAACGTAGTCTCCACTGCCTTCGGAAGGATCCAGTGATCACGTTCCCAAAGCGAAAAACCAAGGTTGACGTTGTCCGAGTCGCCGCTCCCACGAAAATTGCTCCAGCACCCCATCACTCGAGTCATCGGCGAAGCCCGCTGTGATACCTTGGAGTCGGGATCAAACTCTGAAGTGTCAAAAAGACACGCTTGAGACGGGAGTCGCCGGCGAAGCTTCTGCCACGGATGATCAGGGTTTTTGTAGTCCGCGAATGCCGCGATGCCTTCAGGACTGGAAATAATTCGGAGATCCCGGGGCACCGGTGCAGGCAACCGAGCATTTAGCATCTGGGTCCAGCACTTGAGAGCCCCAGGACGCGTAAAAGGCGGCTCGATGTACGGCACAGCCCACTTAGCCACTTGCTTGGAAAATCGGACGAGGGGTAACTGGCCCCGCGCCGGCGACGGTACCACAGGAAGACGCCGGGGGCTGGAATCTGACCCAGGGGTGGACGACGAAGTGGTGACGACTCGGCTGCTTCCGGAAGACGCAGACTGGCATGGAACGGAAGGACGACGGGGTTGTCGACGGTGACTCGTGTGAGTCTTCGGTGGAACAGGAGGTGTTTTCTTAGGCTCCACACCAGCACCTGAGATAGCTCCCGACGACTCGGAACCTGGGAGCTCCAAGAGAGAAGAAGATTGAGGGATGCCCACCGATAACTCAATCGCTGATCCAACGGCCAAATTCTACGCCTCCGAACCAGTGTCTGAGAACCATTCGAGAGAAGCGCCAGAATCAACGTGAACTTGCTCGGAAGGAGGAGAAATAGTGCTCGACGAAACAGCATCTTCATCCGATGACTCCACCACACGAGACGGCTTGCGGGAAGGAACAACGGGTGAGCTGTCCGACGAAGACTTGGCAGCGGCCCCGGAGAAGGCGGCACGAGCGGGCGGACCAGTAGATCGCTGAGAACGAGCCCATCGCCCCTGGGGTTTCCGCCTCGACTTGCCCTTGGACGACGAAGCCCCGGAAGCACTCGGGGCTTGCACTGCCAACGCGGGCGGAGACTCTGCAGCCGCAAGAACACTTCCGGAAGACTCGACAACCTCCACCTCCAATTCCAAACGCTCACCATCTTGAGAAGAAGTCCGAGAATCACCAGGAGCTGTCACCGAAGACTCACGGCTACCACCTCGACGAGAAGAAGACGTACGAGAGCCACGGACAGCAGAAGCCGAGTCTTCGGCGGGGCGGCGAGGTCTCTTGCCTGGGCGACTGGCGGACGGACTGCGACGGAGTGACGAGGAACGGACCCGCTTTTGCGACGCCGAACGAGAAACAGAGCTTGACCGACCACGAACATGATGAGAACCGGCTTCCCTTTGCAAGGAACGCTTGCGTGAGCAACCAATCTGCGCAGCGCGTAAAGCCCGGGCCGCTTCGATATCGGCAGCACGAGTCCCCGGCGTTGTCTTGTTCGCCTCAACCGACCGCTCCTCCGACGACAACTCAACATGAGAGTCCGACTCCAGGAAAGCAGCGTGGGCCAAGTCAACGGCAATGACATCCTCGGTTCGAGACGGATCCGCATTAGCCAGCATGTCCCGAGGACCCGCCGAGTCTCGTGGCTAATGTCCAGCAGGTCCCAGTTCAACTCGCCAGTCGACAAACCTGTAAAGCATGAGTCATCGCCAGAATCAGAACACAAGCCAGCACATCCAGCAACACAACGACCAGTACGAACCTTCAGAGATCAGCACGAGGACGTCTGGATCCATGTCTTCAAACTTGACATGCGCCCGAAGAGTCCTGTTGGCGCGCGTGAGCCGCTTCACCTGCTCTTGAAGGTCTTCATTTCGGCGCTGGATGCGAGTCGACGACGAGTCATCGCCGGCATCCAAGCGAGCCAGAAGATCGTGAAGACGCTTGCTCTGTGCAGTCGACGACGCCACGGCAGCCATGAACACCGTCTGCTCGCGAGTGAGCTGGAGAGCCAGACGCTTGCACTCGTCGTCAGCAACTCTAACGCGGTTCTCCAAGCGGGCGGCCGTCTCGGTGTGCGCATCCACGGCTCCACGAAGACCCTCCATCTCCTGGATGTAGTGAGCCTCCAGGACCCGCAAACGCTTGATCTCTTTCTTGGAGTGCTCGAGTTCCGCGCGCGCTTGCTTGAGGAACACCATGGTGTTCTCGTGCTTGAACGACTCCTTCATCGCCGAGTTTTCGGCGGCAGCACGCGCAGCTTCAGCGGAGTGCAACTGGCCTCGCATCACGGCCAAGTCCAGATTAATGTCATCGTGGACTCCCATGTTGGACTGAGCCGCCGCCACCACGTCTTCCAGCGAGCGAGCAGCGGCCAAGCGAGAGCCCACGTGGCGGTCCCCACGAATGTTGGGTCCCTGGTGCAGGGTGGCATTGAGACGACCGATGAGATCCAGCCGAGGACCCAACACCGCGATCACGCGCTCCGACGCCTCAGCACTGGCTTCCATGACGATTTGCTCAAGGGCCTCACGCGACACCGTGCTCAGCGAGTCGTCGGTGGTGGAACGACTGGCCTCAGCGCTCGAAGTAGAGCACCGAGCAGCTAGCTGCGACGACTGGATCGCAACCGAGTCGCCGGCAGCACTACCAACGGGCACATCAACCAGAGAAGTATCCTGAATGACAAGAAACGAAGGCAATAACCGTGAAGGTAAGCGAGAGCAGCTCAAGATCAAGGTGCCAGTCAACGAGACGTACCGAAGGAACAGCCGGAGAGGTGGCCAGAGACGTGGACGACTCAGCGGAAGCGTCCAGCGAATCTTGGCTCGGCGCATCGCCAACAGCGAGTGAGCCCAACTCCGGAGATGACAAGACAACCTGGGAAGCAGACGCACAAAACCGCCAGGCATCAGCATCCCACGTGAAGCTGACAGAAAGCGAAAAGACGGCAGGAAACTCACCATGGCTGAACTGGCCGTCGACTCAGCAGCGCTCTCATCCTCAGACACCGCCGCCTGCAAGGGAGCAGGGGCAGCAGGCGAACTACCAGCACCAAGCGAGCTTCCTCGACCTGGCGAAGACTGACCAAGATACCAAGATCCGGGTTAGAAGTGAAGACGGCAAGAGAACAAGAAGAAGACGGCTTACCTGGAGCGAAGACCGAGACACACCGAGAGCCCTGAGGGCCGAGTTCACGGCGGACTGGGCAGCACGCGAAGAACCAACCATGGCACAGGAGCACCCCGACGCTCACCAGCACGCGGCTCGAGTCGCGGTGGGGGCAGTTGTGGTATCGGGAAATGAAGCCGAAGCCAAAACCCAAAGGCGGAACGAGGGACGAAGAAGACTCGAGGCGCCGGCGTTAACTGGCAAGTCACAACCCATCACCAGTCATTGGACTAAACTCCCTGATCACTGATTGGCCTAAATAGGCCGGTGACGATGACTCGTCGACGGTCCCAAGTCAAGAGCGGGCGGGTGCAGCTCGCTAAGTGCGGGGCGAACCTACTGGCAAGATCCGAACTTATGAGTCATCGGCGCCTGTCCCGAGTCGTCGGTGGCGTTTCAGCGGCCGTTTGAGTCGTCGGTAATGCCGCCACGTCGCAGAGAAAGCGCCGAAGAGTCGTGAGTTACAACTGGCGGTCCAAAACGGACGCGTTTATACTTGATATTTGTATTGATTGATAGGAAACTTAAGAGAAGACAAGATAAGCCTTCGGGCAACAATAACAGAACAGCTTTTCCTCCCAACCACGCAAGGGCGACACCAGTGCCTGCAGTGAACGACCTGCAGCTCAAGGTAAACCTGGTAGGTAGGATTATGACTGTCGGTGGGCACATCTACTAGTGTAGCGTGTGTTCATCCCTGGCATGGCCAAGAGTTAGTGGCCGGTGTATTGGTAGCGACGAGTCGTCGCCAGGAACTGGAGGAGCGAGAGCGCACTCCATTTATTTTTTCCCGCCGGAGTATAGCTCCGGCACCCTCGTATCACGCCGTAAAAGGCCGGGACCCTTCCTTCTGAGGGCCCTGGTACATCCAGACCGGCACCAGCAGCTGCAGCCATGTGAGGGTCGTGCATGAGCAGAAACCCCTGGCGGGCGATGATCCTCTTCTGGTTCAGGTTGACCCGGCGCTGGTCGGCGATGGTGGCCTGAGCGTGACGGAGAGGCTGAGAGTCCCCAGACGAGAGGAGCCGAGCTGACTCGGTGAGCTGCTCGAAGTGTTTTGCCGCCACCCCTTGCAAGGTAGCGTACTCAGCGTCCCGCACCGAGATGGCGTTAACGAGACGCGCAATCTCGGCGTCGCGCTCCCTGACTTGTGCCCGGAAGGCCTCGGCGTGGGCAAAAGCAGCAGCCACCTTCTTTGACTGGTCCTCGCGGGCAGTCTTGAGGGAGGCCTCGGTCGCAGCCAGAGACTTACGGAGGGAAGTCATAAATGGAGCCAACTTCTTAGCCTCCCGCTCCCAAAGAGCACGTTCGCGCTCGGCGACCTCCAGCTTGTCCCGGAGCTCGGCGTTCTCCACAGCCAGTGAGTCTAAACGCCGAGATAAATGGGTGTTGACGGACTCGGCGGTGCTCAGCTCGACCCGGAGAGCGGCCACGTCGTTCGCGGAACTCGGCGTAGGTTGCTGGCCCTGAAGAACGTCCGTGACCTCGGCAAGAGAAGAAGCGGAGAGGAGAGCACGTCGCCCCGCCGGGTCTATGGCAGGGGGAGGCCGAGTCGAGATGAACGCCAGGAGCCGAGCGAAAGCAGCGTTCTCCTGTTGACGGTTAGTCGACTCGGCCCCCACCAGCGCCTCAAGGGAGCTTAGGCTCGCTTGCTCCGCCGAGTTCTACCGGCCAACACCGGCGGCGCCCGAAGTGGTGTCGCCATGCGAACTCGGCGGACGAAAGGGAGAGGTGCGAGAAGCTGGACCAGACTCCCGGTCGAACTCCAGGGAGTTGGTCAGATCGATGAGCGAGCCATCTCGCTCACCGCTGACCCCTGAAGCCCGGGACGGCCGACCAAGCGACTCGGCGGACCTCACCACACCTAGAGGCGGTTGTGGATTTGGAACACTTGGTGATGAAGCCTGGAGAAAGAGGGAGCAAGCTGGTCAGTACCTGAGAACCGCCAAGTACTAAACGAGGAAGCAACTTACCGAGGAGGCAGTGGGCTCGTCGCGACTCGGCATGACGATGGAAGAATGACGAGACCGTTGGGTTTGGAGCCGAAGAGAAAGGTTGACCCAGAGTGATGATCAAGTCCCTCACCACCTCGGCTCGGAACGTGACCGGGGCAGTTGTGGTGTAGGGAACACCAGATTTCGTGGAGCACTCGAAGTTAAGGCGGAACAAGGTACCAGGACGGCCAGGAAAACGGCGCCGACGGTACTACTCGGCTGGATGGTACACTGTGCCAGTCCGCCAAGCTCGCCGAGCTCGCAGTACCAAGACGGCCAGGAAAGCGGCGCTGACGGTACTACTCGGCTGGATGGTACACTGTGCCAGTCCGCCGAGCTCGCAGGCTTCACGAGCGCACCGCGGCCGACTGAGTGGGAATCAAGAGCACCGGAGACCAAGGACGGGTGGCGCTACGCAAGGAGAAGACGCAAGTACAGCGGGCCGAGTGCGGGGACGCTAGGAGACGCTCAGCCGAGTTCAAGGCAGTTTCCAGGCCTTGAGCTCGGCTAAACAGAGCCGCCGGCCGCCCAGACGACACGGTGCATGGCCAGAAGGCGCACAAGAGGACCAAGCGTGAACCCGGCGAGCTCAGCAGCACTCAGCCGATTCGGCGAGACCTCCCCGTCGAGCTCGCCGGGTTATCCGGACAACTTATCCGGCTCCGCCGAGTTCGAAGCGTCGCTGAGAGGGTGAAGGGTCGGCCGAGATCCGAAACCACTCCATTTCACTTGATATTTGTATAAGACCTTAGGAATAGTGGAGGCGCCGTTTCAGGGCGCCCAGGAGACTTAAGAACAAACAGAGCAGAATTTTCTAGGCCCACAACACGTGCACACTTTCCGGTAAGTCCCTGCACGGGGTCGGATTATGCCTGCCGTCGGTACCCGAGAGGCATAGCTTGTAGGGTACTCGACTGGCAGCGCCAAGAGATTAGGTCGGCCTGGGATTGGGCGTTGGGTGCTCGCCAAGTGCGAAGGAAAAGTCTCGCTAACTCAGCGAGCCGGTACGCCGGACAGCCCGGGTGCCGTTACTCTTCAAGTCGGGTTGCTTCTGCCCCGGCGGCCTGTAAAAGCGCTAGCGCGCCGCCGTCCATCCTTTGGTGGAGGGCACAGGAGTTTGTGAACGGAGTCCGCTAGCTCGGCGGATCTCCGGAAGAGTAGACTTTGGTTGGCAGGTGTCGGCGAGAGGCGAGACACCCGCTGTCCCGGTTGGGCCGAACCGCGAGGGGACAACCCCTGCGCAGGCCAACAAGCGCCGAACTAACTCGGCGATTGTTGTGGTTTGTGCTGGAGATCCACATCTGACGATATTTGTGTGTTCTGTAACACCACAGTCGCCTCGTCAATTGGATTAGTCACGATATTTGAGACCAAGTATCGTGCGCGCTGCGCGTAAGCATGAACGTCATGCTTACCCTGCTGAAGGTTGAGGAACTCCGCCCTCGACCGGAACTCGTTTTGCGGGGGCTCAAACGCTTGTTTGAGTTCCTCTTTGAACACTTCGTACGTGCTGAAGCACGTAGGATCGGAGAGTCGGCGTCCATACGCCCAACTCCTTGCGCGTCCGCCAAGGCAGGACATGGCGAACGTGAATTTCGATAGCGGGTCGACGATACGTCGAGCTGCTATGGCTGTGTCGAGCTCGACAAGCCATCGGAGGAGAGGCTCGCCCTCTCTTCCCACGTAATTGCTCATGCTCAATTTTAATGATTGAGCACGCGGTGTCGTCCCTGACGACGCCGTGACTGAGGAAGCAGCATCACGCTGCTCCTTCATGATGAATCCTAGAGCAACACCATGTTGCTCCGCCGGCGATAGCGTACGCAGCATCGTAGCTGTCGCCGCTTCTCCAATGATTGTTGACAGTCGTTGGAGGGCCTCCCACTCTGGACAGACAGGTGGGGGCAGTCAGCACGGGCAACATGCGTTGCAGGCGTGTTGGAGCTCTCCATGGGCACCTCCGTGCTCATGTGGTTCTCGGCTCCGCGTTCGTACACCTCGTACGAACGTCAAGCACTCGGTCGTTGGACGGACTACAAAGTGCTACCAGGTGTAGTGGGTCTAACTTGACTCACTACTTTAGCTTACACGTTGCGCAACGTGTATGAGGAAGCGTAAGTACTTGGTAATTACTTAGGTTAATTGTATTTGAATACACAAATATAATTTAAATCAGACAAGACTCCAAGTAGCTAGTTTAAGGTAAAATGAGAACTGTATTGTTTGTTTGTAAATTGATCTTACTCCTAAATCTGCTAAAACTGTTTGTCATCTATGAAAGGGATTGACAGCGGCTGGCTGTCAGAGCCCCGCTAACATGCACGTCTCTAATTGGTAGAAAGATGCTGCTTTCTACCAATAGGATCTTTGGGTAGGTGTGGACCACTCATTGTGGTGGCCCATTTCAATGTATCCATTGGTGTAACTTACACCAAGGTGAGGAAGTATCTAAAACTTTTAACAGATATCTTATCTGTTAAAATCACAAGTGGCTTATAGCCACTTGTGCGTGTAAACCCGTTGCAGTTGAGCGGATTGTTGACCATAGTATCCCGAAAACGAACCCTCAAGGGGCTCGTTTTCGTATTCGTTGGAGAGGATTTCCTCCCCATCAAGATACATGGGAGCCGCGGAACGTCCTGCTGGAGGACGTTCCGGAAATGGTGAGGACGTACGAGGTGCAGTACGCGCTGGTGCAGCGGAAGTAGTACGAGCGCTGCGATCATCGCTAGCGCCCGCACCCTCACGTGCTAAGAACTTAGCGCGGAGCTCTTTGAGACTCTCGGGCACACGGAACGACGTGTACCCGTTCAGGTCGCTCAAGCGGACCGCGCCTGGAAAGCACTTCGTGCACTGAAAGCCCTCGGGCACAGCGCACGGCACATTTGCCTCCTCAGCAGCAACATCAAGTTGCTCCAGCTTTCCACGCTTCGAGTACGTCTCGAAGCGATCACGCGCTTGCTTAATCCGATCACGGTAAGCACTCGGCCTCTTGTTGAAGTTCTCAACAAAGGCGTTCCAGCTTGACAAAGTGCCTGCCATTCGGGCACTTTGCTGCGAGAAGAGGTCTTCTTGCTTTGAAACCATCGGAGCTCATGAAAGAGTCCGATGTAGTATCACGCCTTTGATGCGTTTCCGCATCAAAGTGCAGCTCAGCAGCCACAGCGTCATCTTTGATGGCGCTGCATACGTACAGCGGCACCTCATTCGGAGGTACCGAGTTCCCATAAACCGGTCCGCGATCTCGGACGCGGACGGCATCCATGGATCGCGCGCTGCAGGCGTAGCGCGCGGAGAGCCTTGAGCTTTAACAGCACGCGCTGCAGCAGCAGCGCGCGGAGTACTGAGAGCCCCAGCGGAAGCGAGTGGGGTATCGCTCTCAGTACGCGAACGCTTCGAACTCGAACCGTCCGATTCGTCCCCTTCACGCGGGCGAACGTTCTTGGCGTGAGGGTCGAGCGATTCGCTCGACACTGAGTCTTTACGCTTTGAGGGCGAGTCCTCCTCGCCCTCCATGTCCTTCATCGTCGTCGTCGAAGTCGACGACGTCGTCGTACTTCGCCTTCTGACGCTCGAAGTAGTCGTCGATGGAGAGATGACTCCCCACCGACTTCGAGGTCTTCTTCTGAGGCGCGCTCATCGTTGAATGAGCGCGGGTTTCTTCTCCAAACGCGGAGAATTGACGAATGGTCAATTCAGAAAGATTGACGTGCGGGGACCCCGCGCGTCTAACGTTAAGGGGGGGATGGTGTAACGGGGTTACACGCACAAGTGGCTATAAACCACTTGTGAATTTTAACAGATAAGATATCTGTTAAAAGTTTTAGATACTTCCTCGCCTTGGTGTAAGTTACACCAATGGATACATCGAAGTGGACCACCACAATGAGTGGTCCACACATACCCAAGAGATCCTATTGGTAGAAAGCAGCATCTTTCTATCAATCAGAGTCATGCATATTAGCGGGGCTCTGACAGCCAGCCGCTGTCAACCCTTTCATAGACGATAAACAGTTTTAGCAGATTTTAGAGGAAGATCAATTTACAAACAATACAGTTCTCATTTTACCTAATCTAAGTCACTTGGAATCCTATGTTACTTAACTTATACTTGTGTATTCAAATATCGTTAACCTAAGTAATTACTAAGTACTTATGCTTCCTCATACACGTTGCGCAACGTGTAAGCTAAAGTAGTGAGTCAAGTTAGACCCACTACACTCTCTGCTGTGAAACACATGACCACTCTCAATCTGCAACGCCTTCGCTCGCCCAGGCTGCTGCCACCGGAAGTCGATGTCGGGTCACATACCTGTCACCGAATTTTGGTGTGCACTACACCACAGCATGCTTTAGGAAAGGACATGCTTTTTAGGAGGGCGAATTCGAAAACTTTACGGGAACATTTGGAAACTTGACCTAACTTTCTGCTAAAGCCGCGCTCTCACGCTCTGCGCGCTAACTTCACGCGCTGCGCACTAACTTGTATAAGGGCGGAAGTCCGACAAACAGCTTCTTCCGGATCCAGAAAGATTTACAAGAAGAGGGCTATGGCCCTCTTCTTGTGTCCGCTTGGTCGGAAGACTGGGAATGCGCTTTTGCAGACAGGAAACACGAAGTATGCGCATGTCGTGGGCTTCATTGAAGCTTCATTGGAAGCTTCGTGTTTCACTCGCATACCAACGCAATTTGCATATCCGATAGCGTCACAAAACACGAGTTTGCGATTAGAGTACGGGCTTCAGCGTCTGGATGACCATGTTACACGGCACCACAGGCGCGGCTTACTGTTCCAATCCTCGCTAAATAGAGGCTCTTTGTTTTACAAAAGAGAACCTCTCTTTGTCAAGTTATGCTTTTTTTAAGGAAGAGTGCTCTTCGTTGAAAAGTCATGCTTCATGCAATATCGTTGCATGGCTTGTCCAGCCAAGCTAACACGATCAGGCGGACCGCTTGGTCCGACTGATCGTGTGTGTGCACTACCCGAACAGTGCGAGCTTCCATTCGATTCCGAGCTACTGGTGCAGACACAAAGCGGCACGATGGAAGCGCTTGCAAGCGACAATTCCAGCTCGAGTTGCCGCTGACACGTTACTGTTGGCTCGTTCGTGGACATGGGCGTGCTCGACGATGCTTCAAGCGTCGCACCGCTGTGGACGCTACCGGTGAAGTGGCACACGGACAGAGAGTTGAAGTGAAGCCATTGAGGCTAGTCATTCCAGTAAGAAATCGATAAGAATAAGAAGTGAAAGTTGTGTGTGGTTGTGACTATGAAGGAGAAGGGCAGACCCAGGAAATACTCCGCGAAGTTTTCCGGGATGGGTCATGTGCCGCCCTTGTCCTAACACTGCTCACCTTTGAACTTTTATCCTCCCACACAAGTGTTCTCGCCACGCTCTATTACAACCTCGAGCAGCTACGAGCACTTTTGCGCAGCCTGCCAGTGACCGCGCCCTTTGAAGACGAAGGCACGAGCGGCCCCGAGTCCCAGCCAGAAATGGGCACTCACCCAACCCAGTGATGTGGCCGGAAGAACGGCCCGTTAGAAGGGCCTGGGCATCCGGCAGGAGTTCTCGAATGTTCCAGAATTTGAGTCCAGTGAGGGTACCCAAATGTACTTTTATGTACAATTGGGTACTTCCCAGATCCCAATTGACCCAAAATGGCTCACCCGGATGACCCATTTTCATGTCCCAAAGGTGACGTTTTTATGTCCCGAATTGGTCGCTGAGCCGGCAGAGCCTCATTCGGGAATTCGCCAGCTCGAGCTCACATCTCACCCAAGACCAAGACCCTACCCCATGCCAGACATGACTACATCCAGCACCCTGCGAGCCCCGACCATGGACATGACTCCGCTCTGCTCTGCGCTGCACCGCCCGCAGCTCTACAACCCTCGACCGGTCCGTGTGCTGTTGCGTCTGTTCATTCATTCGCTTGCCCACCGATTGAGAAGGAGGTTGCCGTGTAGGAACAAGCGCTAAATTATATATGGCACACTTTCCCCACCAACAACACCCACCGAGTCACCGAAGACTCAATGGGCTTGTTAGGGTTAGAACCTGAAGGCCCAGGAACTTTCCCTTGCACCGGGTTGATGTTTCCCCCGTGTACCGAGCTTCCGCTAGTCGACCGACGGAAGACTCAGCGTCACTAGCCACGAGCAAAGGCTAGCGCGCTCTCACACACAAAATATACCTCGCAGGCCCTCAGAAGGAAGGGTCCTGGCCTTTTACGGCGTGATACGAGGGTGCCGGAGCTATACTCCGGCGGGAAAAAATAAATGGAGTGCGCTCTCGCTCCTCCAGTTCCTGGCGACGACTCGTCGCTACCAATACACCGGCCACTAACTCTTGGCCATGCCAGGGATGAACACACGCTACACTAGTAGATGTGCCCACCGACAGTCATAATCCTACCTACCAGGTTTACCTTGAGCTGCAGGTCGTTCACTGCAGGCACTGGTGTCGCCCTTGCGTGGTTGGGAGGAAAAGCTGTTCTGTTATTGTTGCCCGAAGGCTTATCTTGTCTTCTCTTAAGTTTCCTATCAATCAATACAAATATCAAGTATAAACGCGTCCGTTTTGGACCGCCAGTTGTAACTCACGACTCTTCGGCGCTTTCTCTGCGACGTGGCGGCATTACCGACGACTCAAACGGCCGCTGAAACGCCACCGACGACTCGGGACAGGCGCCGATGACTCATAAGTTCGGATCTTGCCAGTAGGTTCTCCCCGCACTTAGCGAGCTGCAACCGCCCGCTCTTGACTTGGGACCGTCGACGAGTCATCGTCACCGGCCTATTTAGGCCAATCAGTGATCAGGGAGTTTAGTCCAATGACTGGTGATGGGTTGTGACTTGCCAGTTAACGCCGGCGCCTCGAGTCTTCTTCGTCCCTCGTTCCGCCTTTGGGTTTTGGCTTCGGCTTCATTTCCCGATACCACAACTGCCCCCACCGCGACTCGAGCCGCGTGCTGGTGAGCGTCGGGGTGCTCCTGTGCCATGGTTGGTTCTTCGCGTGCTGCCCAGTCCGCCGTGAACTCGGCCCTCAGGGCTCTCGGTGTGCCTTGGTCTTCGCTCCAGGTAAGCCGTCTTCTTCTTGTTCTCTTGCCGTCTTCACTTCTAACCCGGATCTTGGTATCTTGGTCAGTCTTCGCCAGGTCGAGGAAGCTCGCTTGGTGCTGGTAGTTCGCCTGCTGCCCCTGCTCCCTCGCAGGTGGCGGTGTCTGAGGATGAGAGCGCTGCTGAGTCGACGGCCAGTTCGGCCATGGTGAGTTTCCTGCCGTCTTCTCGCTTTCTGTCAGCTTCACGTGGGATGCTGATGTCTGGCGGTTTTGTGCGTCTGCTTCCCAGGTGGTCCTGTCATCTCCGGAGTTGGGCTCACTCGCTGTTGGCGATGCGCCGAGCCAAGATTCGCTGGACGCTTCCGCTGAGTCGTCCGCGTCTCTGGCCACCTCTCCGGCTGCTCCTTCGGTACGTATCGTTGACTGGCACCTTGATCTTGAGCTGCTCTCGCTTACCTTCACGGTTATTGCCTTCGTTTCTTGTCATTCAGGATACTTCTCTGGTTGATGTGCCCGTTGGTAGTGCTGCCGGCGACTCGGTTGCGATCCAGTCGTCGCAGCTAGCTGCTCGGTGCTCTACTTCGAGCGCTGAGGCCAGTCGTTCCACCACCGACGACTCGCTGAGCACGGTGTCGCGTGAGGCCCTTGAGCAAATCGTCATGGAAGCCAGTGCTGAGGCGTCGGAGCGCGTGATCGCGGTGTTGGGTCCTCGGCTGGATCTCATCGGTCGTCTCAATGCCACCCTGCACCAGGGACCCAACATTCGTGGGGACCGCCACGTGGGCTCTCGCTTGGCCGCTGCTCGCTCGCTGGAAGACGTGGTGGCGGCGGCTCAGTCCAACATGGGAGTCCACGATGACATTAATCTGGACTTGGCCGTGATGCGAGGCCAGTTGCACTCCGCTGAAGCTGCGCGTGCTGCCGCCGAAAACTCGGCGATGAAGGAGTCGTTCAAGCACGAGAACACCATGGTGTTCCTCAAGCAAGCGCGCGCGGAACTCGAGCACTCCAAGAAAGAGGTCAAGCGTTTGCGGGTCCTGGAGGCTCACTACATCCAGGAGATGGAGGGTCTTCGTGGAGCCGTGGATGCGCACACCGAGACGGCCGCCCGCTTGGAGAACCGCGTTAGAGTTGCTGACGACGAGTGCAAGCGTCTGGCTCTCCAGCTCACTCGCGAGCAGACGGTGTTCAAGGCTGCCGTGGCGTCGTCGACTGCACAGAGCAAGCGTCTTCATGATCTTCTGGCTCGCTTGGATGCCGGCGATGACTCGTCGTCGACTCGCCTCCAGCGCCGAAATGAAGACCTTCAAGAGCAGGTGAAGCGGCTCACGCGCGCCAACAGGACTCTTCGGGCGCATGTCAAGTTTGAAGACATGGATCCAGACGTCCTCGTGCTGATCTCTGAAGGTTCGTACTGGTCGTTGTGTTGCTGGATGTGCTGGCTTGTGTTCTGATTCTGGCGATGACTCATGCTTTACAGGTTTGTCGACTGGCGAGTTGAACTGGGACCTGCTGGACATTAGCCACGAGACTCGGCGGGTCCTCAAGGACATGCTGGCTAATGCGGATCCGTCTCGAACCGAGGATGCCATTGCCGTTGACTTGGCCCACGCTGCTTTCCTGGAGTCGGACTCTCATGTTGAGTTGTCGTCGGAGGAGCGGTCGGTTGAGGCGAACAAGACAACGCCGGGGACTCGTGCTGCCGATATCGAAGCGGCCCGGGCTTTACGCGCTGCGCAGATTGGTTGCTCACGCAAGCGTTCCTTGCAAAGGGAAGCCGGTTCTCATCATGTTCGTGGTCGGTCAAGCTCTGTTTCTCGTTCGGCGTCGCAAAAGCGGGTCCGTTCCTCGTCACTCCGTCGCAGTCCGTCCGCCAGTCGCCCAGGCAAGAGACCTCGCCGCCCCGCCGAAGACTCGGCTTCTGCTGTCCGTGGCTCTCGTACGTCTTCTTCTCGTCGAGGTGGTAGCCGTGAGTCTTCGGTGACAGCTCCTGGTGATTCTCGGACTTCTTCTCAAGATGGTGAGCGTTTGGAATTGGAGGTGGAGGTTGTCGAGTCTTCCCGAAGTGTTCTTGCGGCTGCAGAGTCTCCGCCCGCGTTGGCAGTGCAAGCCCCGAGTGCTTCCGGGGCTTCGTCGTCCAAGGGCAAGTCGAGGCGGAAACCCAAGGGGCGATGGGCTCGTTCTCAGCGATCTACTGGTCCGCCCGCTCGTGCCGCCTTCTCCGGGGCCGCTGCCAAGTCTTCGTCGGACAGCTCACCCGTTGTTCCTTCCCGCAAGCCGTCTCGTGTGGTGGAGTCATCGGATGAAGATGCTGTTTCGTCGAGCACTATTTCTCCTCCTTCCGAGCAAGTTCACGTTGATTCTGGCGCTTCTCTCGAGTGGTTTCCGGACACTAGTTCGGAGGCGGAGAATTTGGTGGTTGGATCAGTGATTGAGTTATCGGTGGGCGTCCCTCAATCTTCTTCTCTCTTGGAGCTCCCAGGTTCCGAGTCGTCGGGAGCTATCTCAGGTGCTGGTGTGGAGCCTAAGAAAACACCTCCTGTCCCCCCGAAGACTCACACGAGTCACCGTCGACAACCCCGTCGTTCTTCCGTTCCACGCCAGTCTGCGTCTTCCGGAAGCAGCCGAGTCGTCGCCACTTCGTCGTCCACCCCTGGGTCAGATTCCAGCCCCCGGCGTCTTCCTGTGGTACCGTCGCCGGCGCGGGGCCAGTTACCCCTCGTCCGATTTTCCAAGCAAGTGGCCAAGTGGGCTGTGCCGTACATCGAGCCGCCTTTTACGCGTCCTGGGGCTCTCAAGTGCTGGACCCAGATGCTAAATGCTCGGTTGCCTGCACCGGTGCCCGGGATCTCCGAATTATTTCCAGTCCTGAAGGCATCGCGGCATTCGCGGACTACAAACGCCCTGATCATCCGTGGCAGAAGCTTCGCCGGCGACTCCCGTCTCTAGCGTGTCTTTTTGACACTTCAGAGTTTGATCCCGACTCCAAGGTATCACAGCGGGCTTCGCCGATGACTCGAGTGATGGGGTGCTGGAGCAATTTTCGTGGGAGCGGCGACTCGGACAACGTCGACCTTGGCTTCTCGCTTTGGGAACGTGATCACTGGATCCTTCCGAAGGCAGTGGAGACTACGTTCTCCGCAGTTGCCGCTGACTTGGACATGATGGACTGGACTGCCGCGCGGAAGACTCGGACGAGGAAGGACTTGGATACTTTGAAAGCCGCCTGGTCGAGGTACGTGGTCGAGCGCAACAAACGCAGCGACCGTCTCCGCGCCAAGGTGGTCCCGTACATCTGGAAGTGGGGCAGCATCCAAGATCCGGGTTTCTCGCAGGTGAAGCCCGAGTTCATGCTCGAGCCGACCATGCCTGGGTGACTGGTTGAGCGAGGTCGCTGCCCTGGATGCTGCGGAGCCTTGGCGGAACGGCTGGATCGATGTGCCGGAGCAGCACCCTACAACACCACGTTCGTCCCAGCTGGTTCTTCGCGCGCCGATGTTGGTCGTCGAGTTGTTCCAAGTTCGTCACTGCAGCCGGGTGAATTGAGCTCAGAATGGGTGGCCGAGTTTGGTGATGCTCGCGTTCCAGCTGCGTCTGAGTCTTCGCCGACTGCTGCGTCTGTTCCGGGAGGACAAGCTCTGGATGCTGCTGGTGGCTCCGATGACTCGAGCTTGCTTGGTGTCTTGGCTCGGGCAGCTGTTGCCTCCGATCCTGATTGAGTTGAAGTCGGGTTCAAGCGAGTCGTCGGTAGCGTCTTCTATCCATTTGGTTTTCGTTTCCAATTCCGCTTCTGAGTTGCCGTTGAGTTTAGCTGTCCGTCTTGGTAGCGTTTAATTTTCAAATGCAAAAAGGTAGTACTGCAGTAGCTGTTTTCGTCTGTGGTCTTGGGCTGCGTTGCCCCAAGTACAGGTCGTCATGGCGGTGACTCATAGCCACCTAGTCTTCGTCGGCGACTTGAACCATCTGCAGGCGCTGTTCACTTCGTTTTCGCCGTAGGTAATCATAGAGGAGCCCTCCACAAGAAAGGTTAGCGGCTGGCTCCCACGTTGGTTCATCGTAGCCGACCCATTTGACTCTAAACTCGCGCACTGCTCTTTCAGTTCCCGTGGACAACGGCACACGGTCGTCGAGGATGGCTTCAACTTCATACTCTCCCTGCCACGTGATCTGGCTCCCAACTATCTTCAGGGAGCAGTTCTTCGTCAAAGTCTAGTCGCGTGTCGTCGACGAGTCCGGGCGCGAGACGAGTCTTCGGTCGATCTCCAAACTCATCAACCAGCTTTAGTCGGGAGATATGGACGACTGGGTAAAATCGGTATCCACTGCGGTCCGGTAACTCGAGTTCGAAGGCATAGTCTTCGATCTTCTTTTTTATCCGGAAGGGTCCATGCCACCGGTGTGCCAGTTTCTTGGTAAGGCCGGGCTTGACTCTCTCCATGTACAACCAGACCCTGCTGCCGACATCGAACGGGACCAGCAGCATTGATTTTCGGCCTGCAATCGGCTCAGTTCCGCCAGTCTTCGGTGGATCCATCCTGTCCCGAGAGACATGTCCCCCCTGTCCCACAAACAGTTGGTTTGGGGCGCCCGCCGACGACTCGCGAGTCGTCGGTGGCATATGCGTACTGGGTTTGAGCGACAGGTGACTTGGGACGGGGGTGTCTTGTCCCGTAGACGGTTGGTCTTGTGCCGCCGCCGACGACTCGTGATCCCGAGTCTTCGCCAGTATTGTCTTCTCTTTCCTGCTGAGTTTGGCGTTGTGTTCCCGGGCTCTGCGAGTCTTCTCGGTGGCTTGGTATTCCTTGGTCATTTCCATAGCAATCTGCTGTTGTCTGTTGACTTCGCGGCGCCACGCCAGTGCGTCTGACTGCTTCGGCGTGCCGTGTCGGAGCGAGGATGACATGGCTTTCAGCGTTGACTGGGCATCCCACCCGTGCACCAAGTAGAATGGTGTTTCCTTCCTAGTCGTGTCTTGTGAGTTGTTGATGGCGAAGACTAAGCGCTCCACGATCTCGTCCCAGTCTTGTTGGAGCGGGTCTTCGGCGTATACCTTGACGGATTGCATTACAGTTTTGACTGACCGTTCTTGCTGTCCGTTGGCTTGCGGCCGGTAACTCAGCGTTGCTCGGGACCTTGACTGCATCATTTCTGCAAACGCTTGGAACACTTCGCTCATGAACCGTGGGTCGCGGTCATGGCGGATGAGTGATGGCGCACCGAATCGTCGGTATATGCATTCTTCGAATGCTTGTGCCACCTTGAGTGCGCTCGTATCCGCCATGGCTTTCGCAATGATGAAACCCGTAAAGGAACATTGGAAGAGCAGCAGGGCTGTGTTGCCACTCCGAGTCTTCGGCAGTGGTATCACAAAATCCATAGACACTAACTGGAAAGGCCGTTCCGCCAGCACGTTGCCAGGAGAGTATCCCTTCAGTTGGGGGCGGCTCTTGCTGGTGCTGCAATCGGGGCACGATCTCACGTGCTTCTCCACGTCGGTGTAGAGTCCCAACCAGTAGTAATCTCGCTTGACTCGCTGGTAGGTTCTCACCACACCCTGATGGCCGCCTTCCAGCGAGTCATGGCAATTCTGGAGCACTTCTTGAATCATCGTGGTGGGTACCACAAGACGCAGCGAGATCTCCTCTTGCGACTCAGCGTCACGCCGACGACTCGTTCCCATGTAGTGTAGCAAATTGTCCTCCGACAACACGAACTTATCTGCGATTTTCCATGCATCTCTGGCGGCTCGGTATCCAAGTTTCTCCACATCTCCACGTAACAAGGTCTTCAGGTTAGCCCATCGCAATTCTTCGTCCTGAGCGGCAGCTATTCGTCGTCGTCTTTCTTCTTGGACTTCCACAGGATCAATGTCTTGTGCGTTAGGAGCTGCTGGTGGAGCTTGAGTCGTTTCTGGGGGTTGAATATCAGGAGGTTTCCGGTTAGGGCGAGTCTTCGGCGGTAGCTTCGGCTTGTCGTGTGTGAATCGGACATGTTTTTTCTTTCTCTTGATCTGCGCCCGAGTCATCGCCAGTACCATTCCAGGTTCTGGACGTACGAAATCAGCAAATGTCTTGCGTTTCACGGTTGAGACGCCGTTCAGAATTTGAATAGAGCCTCCTGGAACCAGGTTTTGTGTTCTGATCCTTACGGCGGCGACTCGTAGATCACTTCTTGTATCCGATTGAGTCCGGCCAACTCTGCTTTCCGGGTTTCACTCAGAATGACCTTGGAAACTTTTTACTCCAAGGCTTCTGTTGCCAACGAGTCCGCGGCAGCGTTGTATTCGCGTACCACGTGCAGGTATTTGACTGACCGCAATCGTGCTGTGATCTCCTTGTGATGATTCAGCTGTGCCATCAGTGATTCCTTCCGGCAAGCTATCACCCCTAGGGATTGCTGGATCGCGAGTCTCGAGTCTCCCACGACCACTAAGTCTTCGGCGCCGTGTTCGATCGCGGCGAGGACGCCGTTATTCATGCCGGTGTACTCGGCGATGTTGACCGTGGTTTTCGCGAGGTAAGCGTTCGCTGCAATAACCATTTTCCACTCCGAAAGGCTCCACACGATCCATGAACAACTGCCGTAACCACCGTACTTCTCAGTCTTTGCTGACCCATCGAAAGAGACCACGAAGCCTGTATGAGTCGTCGGTAGGCGTGCATAGAGCAAGTTTGGGTCCATGCGAGTCGTCGGTGAGCCTTTAGTCGGCGGGGCAACCAGTTCCAGTGAGTCATCGAGATCCACGAAGTTGGTCACCGTCGACTGGAGCAGCTGGGTGAAGGCACAGTCCGTCTCCTTGACTCGTTGGACGATCAGGTGCCACGGGGAGAGCAATACCGCGAATTGCACAGCTCTCCCAAAGAGTGACTTCGACTTGGTAATCCATTCCATTGTGGAGAAGCGAGTGTAGACTCGTATTGTCCGCCCCGCCAACTGAGTGTAGCAAGTCTTCAGCAGTAGCAACAGTGCTAGCACCTCTTTCTCCGCCGCATGATAGTTCATCTCGGCCTCCTTCAATACACGTCCGCAGAAGCGAACAGGGTGCAACTTGTCATCATGCAGCTGTAGCAGCGTGGAGCTTAATGCCCACTCATTTGCGAACAGCATAACGTGCACTTCCTTGGTGCGGTCGAAGTGGCGGAGTATCGGCGCTGCCGCAACCTTGTCTTAGAGAGCTTGGAAACTCCGGCGGGCAACTGTGAGGTCGCCCTCCGGCGCGAAATCGTCTTCCTTCAGCTGGTACAGCGCCGCGCCGTAGACAGCGAAGCCTTGGATGAAGCGGCTGTAATAATTCAGCGCACCTAGGAAAGACTGCATTCCCTTCTTCGTTCGTGGGAAAGACAGCTTAGTGATCGCGTCCAGCTTCTTCGGATCGGGCCGAATGCCGTCTTTTGACACTTCATGGGACAGAAAGTCAACGCGTCCTTGCACGAAAATGCTCTTGGTAAAGCTGACGCTGATCCGGCACTCTTCAAAACGACTGAGGAGCCGATCCAGCGTCGCCAAACAACTGTCGAAGTCTTCGCCACCGAAACAGATATCGTCCACGAAGGATCGCCGGTCGAACACAGGTACCAGCGACGACTCGTCGGCTTCGTTGGTCGTAAACATATCGGCTTCGGGGCTGTTAATGAGTCGAGTAATGGGTTCAGCTGCCTTCGAGTCATCGCGGGCAGCTGCAAACTTGGTTCGAGTCGTCGCTGTAGTGCCTGGTAGGCGAGGCGACGACTCGAGTCGTCGGCAGTGTTCTGCCGAGTCTTCAGCGGTCTTCATTTTTGCTGCAAAGGCGTTCCAGCCGCCCTTCGGTTGCACAAATCCCCACAACGCGTTGTCTATCATCCGCTGGTAGATCATCGGCGCATTTTTGAGGCCGAAAGGCATTCGTAGCCACTCGAAGTGCCCCAGAGGACACACAAATGCCGAAATCTTGCGCGCACGTAGAGTCATCAGGATGGCCCAGAATCCGCTGGCCGCGTCGAGCGAACAGAACCAAAGATAAGTCTCCAAGTCTGTGAGCAAGTCGTCGACGAGCGGCATGGCGTACTCCAGGATTGCCGTTACCGCGTTCCATCTTGTAGTCGATGCAGAGGCGGATGTCTTGGCCATTCTTCTTGAGGACAATGACGATTGGCGAGGCCCACGGGCTGTTCGAGAACGCGATGAGCCCTGCCTTGAGCAGTCCTTTGAGGAGTTCGTACAATTTCTTGAGATGCTTGAATGGGATCCGTCGGGCCCGCTGTTTGATCGGCGCATGCCCCTGCACATCTATGTCGCAGACAACGCCATATGCCGGCGGTGGGAGTGCATTCCCACTTGCAATCATGATACTTTCATGGCGTCGGAGTACTTCGATCAGGCTCCCTTGTTGGTCTGCCGACAACTCGGGATTCTTGACGTTCGCCGCCGAGTAGTCGAGTGTAGTTGGCTCCGGCTCCGATAAATCGGGGAGGAACGCTAATTCATGCGCGTAGTCCTCCAGTTCGATGTCCGCTGCCGGGTGTTCCGCCGTCTCGTCGCTACTGTCGACGGTACCTTCCGTGGCCAGTACACGCATTACTGCTATGAACGTCTGGTCGAGTGTCGTTGAGATGTCTCCGGCTTCTCGGCTGGGTGCAGTCTGAGTCATCGGTGGATGCCTCTTCGGACTGCACTCTAGTCCTTGGTCTTCGTCGCGGCGCACCATCGACTCAGCAATCTCCAGTCCTGATCCAACTGCTTCTGGAGTCATGGCTTCATCGTCAGTCGTCGTCACCCCCGTCGAGTCGCCGGCAGTAGCGTCGAGTCGTCGGTGATGTTCTTCCGCTATCCATTCTGATTCATCCGTCACCGACGAGTCGTCGGCACTGTCACGTTCACTGTTGACGGGTGGTTTCTCGGCCGAGTCTTCGTCAGGTCGCTGCAAGATACCTTTGGGTGTCGGGTAACGCACTTGTTCCACCGCTGGAGGCTGCTTGGCCAACCATTGTTGGTAGAGTTCAGCTTCCCACTTGAGTAGCGTCTTGTCTCGTGCGGCAGCGTATGCGAGTATCTGCCACTCCTTGTACTTTGCGGAATCTAGCCGCACGTAGCCTTCAGTCTTCGGCAACGACCCAATCGGAACCCAGACTATCACCGGGAAGTGTACCGGACAACTCGCCAGCCTATCCGTGGCGTTGGTAAGTCGAATCCTGACCGGACGTCCCTTGTAGAACCTGGTGACAGTCGGGATGAACGTCTCAGTTCGGCGGATCCACGGCACGTGAGTCGTCGGCTCGGGTTGTCGCCGCTGTAGTTTGTCCCATTCATGGCCCGGTATTTGCATTGGTTTCGTCGGACCGTACGCGACGTGGCTTCCTTCGGCCTCGTCCATCATGTTTTGAGTCTTGATCAGCGGGATCATTACCTCGTCGGGAAGCTTGGCCGTTGCGTTTAGGAGGTCCAGTCGGATACCGGCCGGGATCATAAAGTCGGTGCCAAGCACCACTTCTACCCCAGCGCAGTGATCCATTATCCAGACTTCAAAAACATAAACGCGCTCCCATTCAAGGGTGACTCTCACTTTCGCTCGGCGAGTCGTCATCATCTTGCCCTTGGTGATGCGTTGTACATCCATGCAACGTCCATGCCCCACTACTTCGCGGAGTTTCAGTCGCTTGGCAATTTTCTCCGAGATGACACTGACGTTTGCCCCAGTGTCCAGCAATATCCTCGTGCGCGAGTCGTTCACGGCTCCGTTCACCAGTGTCCGCATCCTTACGCGGTTGTCAAATTTCTGCGCCGACCACCATCCCATCCGTTCTCCAGCTAAGAGTCGCACTTCTGGAACGAGTCGTCGGCGCGAGTCTTCTTGTATTGCGCTTGTCAGCCAGTCTTCGGCGGTATCTCCCACCTCTTCGTTATCGTCTTCTTCACACCATACACCTCCACCGAGGCAATCGCCTCTCTCCTTTTCCAATTCCGTCGTTTTCATGTCGTTGTCTTGTTCAGTCTTCGTCCATTCGCACTCGCCCACAAATGCAAAGATGCACTCGGCTTCAATTGCGGGCTCGGCTAACTGTGGCAGCCCGATTGGGACCAACCCAGTCGTAGTTGGCGGACTGCCTAGTTTAAATGCTCCGAAAACAGGAGTTCTTGGAGCTCGGGTGTGAGGTCTTTCTTGTCCACCTTGGCCTTGATGATCTTGGTGATTTCTTGGAACACTTCACATTTTCCAGCGTCGTGCACTTGTTTGCACAGCTTGCACCGACGTCGGCAGTAGTGCGCCGAGTGATAAATGCCCCCGCAGGCTGCGCACGGCCCATACTGGCGAGGTTTCTCGTCGCGGTAACCGCGGTTCTGGAGCCGATTGTCCCGGCCTTGGCTGCGCCCCGCTGAGTCACCCCAGGGTTGTCGGTTGGCGGACCGGGCGTACGTGCCTTCGGCGGCAACTCGTCGTTCGTTGTCATTGGCTGCCGCAAGGTAGTGGTCGCTTCCGTCTGACGAATAGCTATCACCCCAGTCTTCGCCTCAACGTTGTGAGTCGTCGCTGCCGTGTTCACTTCCATCTTCGCTGTTGCTGTCGCCATCATATCTGTGGCGTTGTTGCTGCAGCTCGCTCCGTGTGTCCCGCGTGTCCCGTCCATGAAGTTCGGCGACGATGTCGGCGACAGATGCTTCAGCTAAGCTCACGCGAGGCATATTGCGTGAGTCGTCGCGACGACGCTCATAATCTCATTCGCGTCGGTCGCGACGGTTGTAAGCATCCCGCGAGTCGTCGCGGCGGCGGTCATCACGTCGGCGAGCGTCTTCCGAGCGCTCGTGGCGGCGCGAGTCATCGCGACGTCTGTCATCACGTCGTCGGGAGGCATCCCGAGCTCGAGAGTGAGGCAGCGACGACTCGCGGGACGAATTGCGCTCGTCAATCTTCAATATCTCTTGGATCATCTCTTCCAACTCATGTATGTCTGAGATGCGCAGGTGGCACAGGCGCCGTTCGAGTTCTCGGTCGCCGCAAGTCTCGAGGAACCGCTTGACGTGGTCGCGTGCTTTGCGGCCATTGCTCTCAAACCGAATCCCGGCGTTCCTGGCATAGCCATTGAGCCGGTTTAGGTAGTCGCAAACATGTTCCTTGTCTTCGCGCTTGGCTGAGTAGTAGCGAGTCTCTGCTGACTGGCTGAACTGGGAGCAATAGTATTTGATGAAAGCTTCGCTTAAGAGGCTCCACGTCCGCTTGGGCTTCTTGGGCAGTTGTCGGTACCAATGTAGAGCACCGTCTCGAAGACTCAGCTCGAAAGGCATGCACCATTCGTTGGGCGATGCTCGCGTCCCTTTCATCTCGTAGACAAAGGCGCGAAGCCATTGCATCGAGTTCTCGCTCTTGTTCCTGGTGCCCGAGAACGCCTTGATCTGCCCCAGTGGGCGATGCGCTGCCACCTCGATCCTCGGAGTTGCGTTAAGCAACTCGGATTCGGTCACCTCACGGATTTGGCGCAGGTATTCGCCCATCTGCGCTCCTCCATCGCCGGTAAAGTCCGCTTCTTCGTCCGACGAGTCGTCGGTGGGCCCGCTGCGGCGGATCCTGCTCCGCCCTGAGCTGCTTTTCGTGCCCCTGGCCGATTTTGACTCATCGGTGGTGCGCCCAGCGCGGTCTGAGTAGCCCGTAGTTGGTGGAGTCACCATGTGGGAGTCTTGAAAGTACGGGGATCGCTCTCCTGACGCGCTAAACACCCCTCCGGTGGGTTTTCGGCTGGCGTTTTCGCGGATTGCCCTCTTCGGAGTCGTCGGCAGCGGCACGCTAGCCGGGTCGACCACTTCGCGAGCCGCACGAGTCTTCCGCGAGTCGTCCAGAGTGAACGAGTTCACGCCGAAGGCTGTGCGGAGTCGTTTCTTCCATTTCCAGAGCTCCGCGCCCGCTTCGGCCGGCACCCAACACTCCAGAGTCGACGGCGAGGGGTGCTCCAGAGGCCGAAGCCCCAATGCTTTCAGAAATCGTTCGGTTTCCTTCACCACTTGTTCGATTGTTACGGAACTCACTGGGCGAGCCAACTCGTGACACAAATCTGCCCAAACCGCTTGGCGAGTCATCGTTGGCTCGAATAGCTCGCCCCAGTCGCTCTTCTTCATCTCTTCGTAAAGTCGACCGAGAACCTTGTTGGCCGCCGGCGTGTCACCGTTGAGTGGAGGCCGGTTACCGGAGGTTTGCTCGGTCACTTGAGTCGTCAGGACCGGTGACCTCGAGTCGTCGGCGGCGTCTTCAAAGTCTTCCAAGTCTTCCAAGTCGTCATACGCTGGCCCTGGGCCATCCACATCATCCAGTTCATCCGCGAGGTTGCGCGTCACGGAGCGCGTGTCATCGTCACGCTCAACCGCGAGGTTTCGCGACAACGAACGCGTGCCCGCGCTGCGTCCCACAAACAGCACTGCATCTTCCGGAGTTTCGGGTGTCACCACCGCTGGCGCAGGCGCCTTCTCCTCCAGGTAATCGTCGTAGTCTTCATCCTTGGCGTCGGATCCAGTCATCGAGTCGTCGAAGCTGACGGTCCGCTCAGCAATCGGGTCGAGGTGCGGAGTGATCAGGGCCGCAGTCGAGTCGTCGCCACGCGTTCCGCCAGTCTTCATTGGAGTTGCTGGTACCGCTGAACGTGATCCTTTCGCCATTTTCTTCTTTCTTCGTTTTTTTCTTCTTTCTTCGTTTTTTTTCTTCTTTTGCTTGTTCTTGTTCTTCTTCTTGGTTGCTCGTAAAGTCGATCGACCTGCAGTAGCACGAAACACAGAAGGTCACACCAATCCCGGGTCGCGGCACCAGTTGTCGTGTAGGAACACGCGCTAAATTATATATGGCACACTTTCCCCACCAACAACACCCACCGAGTCACCGAAGACTCAATGGGCTTGTTAGGGTTAGAACCTGAAGGCCCAGGAACTTTCCCTTGCACCGGGTTGATGTTTCCCCCGTGTACCGAGCTTCCGCTAGTCGACCGACGGAAGACTCAGCGTCACTAGCCACGAGCAAAGGCTAGCGCGCTCTCACACACAAAATATACCTCGCAGGCCCTCAGAAGGAAGGGTCCTGGCCTTTTACGGCGTGATACGAGGGTGCCGGAGCTATACTCCGGCGGGAAAAATAAATGGAGTGCGCTCTCGCTCCTCCAGTTCCTGGCGACGACTCGTCGCTACCAATACACCGGCCACTAACTCTTGGCCATGCCAGGGATGAACACACGCTACACTAGTAGATGTGCCCACCGACAGTCATAATCCTACCTACCAGGCTTACCTTGAGCTGCAGGTCGTTCACTGCAGGCACTGGTGTCGCCCTTGCGTGGTTGGGAGGAAAAGCTGTTCTGTTATTGTTGCCCGAAGGCTTATCTTGTCTTCTCTTAAGTTTCCTATCAATCAATACAAATATCAAGTATAAACGCGTCCGTTTTGGACCGCCAGTTGTAACTCACGACTCTTCGGCGCTTTCTCTGCGACGTGGCGGCATTACCGACGACTCAAACGGCCGCTGAAACGCCACCGACGACTCGGGACAGGCGCCGATGACTCATAAGTTCGGATCTTGCCAGTAGGTTCTCCCCGCACTTAGCGAGCTGCAACCGCCCGCTCTTGGCCTCGGTGGCGGGAATCCAAGCACCTTCATCGAAGACTTGGTGGAGTAGTCGAGTCCGGTACGGGCGAGTCGGGAGTGGCTGGTGTAGCCATGTCCAGCAGAGGCGAGCTTGGAGCGGCTGGTGTAGCCATGTCCAGCGGAGGCGAGTTCGGGGTGACGAGTGTAGCCATGCCCCCTCCCGGAGTGCATGGGGCACTTGGAGCAACTCCGCCTTGGCCGCTAGTGTCCACAACCTTGTGGTATCGGGAAATGAAGCCGAAGCCAAAACCCAAAGGCGGGACGAGGGACGAAGAAGACTCCCAAAGGCGGGATGAGGGACGAAGAAGACTCCCTCGTCCCGCCTTTGGGTTTTGGCTTCGGCTTCATTTCCCGATACCACAAGGTTGTGGACACTGGCGGCCAAGGCGGAGTTGCTCCAAGTGCCCCATGCACTCCGGGAGGGGGCATGGCTACACTCGCCATCCCGAACTCGCCTCCGCTGGACATGGCTACACCAGCCACTCCCGACTCGCCCGTACCGGACTCGACTACTCCACCAAGTCTTCGATGAAGTGCTTGGATTCCCGCCACCGAGGCCAAGAGCTTCCTGATTCAAGTCACAGGGGTCTACCTCTTCGTCTTCACGGATGAAACCGGTGTTGAACCCCCGATCGGACGCCATCACAAGCGCCATCTCGACAATGATGAAGCCAACCGCCACCGCAAGCATCCACGCGGCGACGAACAAAACAACACAAGCAACATGGCACCAGCACACGACTAAGTTTTGGCAAAAAGGATCAAGGCACTTCGATCAAGTGTCTTCACGTCAAGCCCGACTTATCATCGGAAGTACTTCGGCAACTCGACCATGAGTAATTAGTTTATAAATAGGTGGGCTAGCAGTGCACATTGCACACTCAAACTCCTAAGTGTAATGTAATTTGTTGATCTATTACAACCTCGACCTCTAGTGCTGACGAGAGCCAGAATCCCTCGTAGACGCTACCTCGCCCTGCCTGTGCCCCCCCCCCCCCCGCTTGCCGTTGTTGCCCGCATGCGGAGGCTGCTCGCGCGGCGGCGAGCAGTCGAACCGAAGTTCACAAGTGCTGACCAAAAATGTACTACCCAGAACGTAATTCACTACGCACAAAGTTGTATAAATGCCAAACAGTTTCTTCCGGATCCAGAAAGATCTATGCCGCGAGCCTGTTTGGAAAAAGACTCGTCGAGTTAATTTCGGGGATGGGTTATTCCCGGCCTAATTTCGGATTTCGGATTTTCGGGAATATAGATTTCGAGTTTCGAAACCGAGCAATTTGCTAATTCCTAATTTCGGTCACCTGATGCGGTTTGTCCGACTATCGATTTTCAAAGCCGAGCCATTTTCCCATAGAATAATTTCGGTGCTAATTTCTGAAGATTCGATTCGACGAGGTATCGATTCTTGCAGGGGTTGTTTCCGGCCTAATTTCGGGCGCCGGTATCGTGTACTGATTTATGGAGAATCCTCTCCTGGCAAACGTCAAAATGCTGGAGCCGCTGCGGCTGGCGCTGCACGTGGGCGCGGCGCTGCTGCTGAGCGCGCGCTGCTCGCAGCTGGGGGCGGCGCTGCACCCGTTCCAGCGCGCTGTCGCCAACGACTGGGTGCGCTTGCTGTTCTACGTGGATGCCAGCAGATCGGGCGGGGCGGCGGTGGTCACGCTGCCGCACTTCCTGCTCGAGGTGGAGGAGGAGATCGCGGCCAACGTGGACGACGAGTTCTTCAGCGGGGGCTTCGCGGCGCGGGCGTCGGCCATGCCCGTGGGGCGCTCTTCACCATCAACGAGACGCGCGAGCACCTGCACGGCGCGGCGGCCAACTACTTCCGACTGGCGGACGTGGCGCTGGACTCGTACCTGGTGTTCGGCAACGACTCGGAGCTGCTGCTGCCGCCCCGTTGCTCACAGTGCGGGCCGACGTGGGGGGAGGAGACGTGGGACAAGGAGTACAAAATCACGAACGCCTCAGCCAGCGAGCAGTGGCCGGTGCCGCTGCGGATGGGCGAATCGGCTGCGCGACAGCCGGAGACGCGCGAGTTCTTCGACAGGTTGGACGCCATGGAGCTCAAGCTGGTGGTAGGCATGAAGAGGAAGGAGCGGCAGGGCGGAACAGAGGTTGCTGGCTCCGAGAAGCTCTACGAGTGGACGGTGGTGATGCGCTACGACTTGCTGAACCAAGGCCACTTGGAAGTGACGATGAACTATGACCTCGTTCACGTGCCGCTGCTTGCGGGCAAGCGGGCGGCGAGTGAAGGGGAGAGGATATGCCGCCGGTGCTGGTGGACACGAGCGTGACGTTACACTGGGTCACGCTAATGGTGATTTGTATGTACCAGGTGAGAATACTGCGGCGTGCTCACTGCAGCCTCAGCGTAGCTAACACCTTGCTTCTGCATGTTCATCTACAGATAGTCGAGTTCTCTCTGAAATGGGCTGCTGTGAAGTCGATAGCCGCCCGGCAGGCGCTTGGTCATGCACCCTGCTTTGACAGACACCTCCTTGCACTCGTCTGGCGCAAGGGCGCTGCCAAAGACTTCTGGTTCTGGTTCGTTCTGGCTGTTAATTTCGTGACTGTGGTGTGCCTACTAGCGACGTGGCGCCACGCCTACAGACTTTCGCTGGACGACGCGCTATGCTTTACGTTCGCGTCTTGTTGTGCGCTGCAGTGGGGCAGCCTCGTGCGGTATCTGCAAGTGAATACGCGGTTCCACATCCTCGGCTTGACTCTGCGGCGCGGCTTACCGCGTGTGATGCAGTTCCTGGCTGGCGTTCTTCCTATCTTTGTGGGATTCGTGCTGTTCGGAACAGTGATGTTCGGCGCCAAAGTACCTCGATTCCAGAGCGCGAGTGCTACAGCCACCACGCTGTTTTCTGTCGCAAACGGTGACGAGATCCACGACACGTTCAACGACGTCGCGTACACGCCGTGGATCGGCCAAATCTACGTCTACAGTTACATGATCCTGTTCAGCTACGTCGTGCTGATGGTGTGCATCGGTATAATCGAGGACGCTTTTTTCTCGGCTGTGTTCCCAGCGTCGTGGCCCACGCTCGACAGGTCGCAGGACGAGGTGCAGCAGAATCCGGCAGCAGGGCGGCACCTCCACTAGGAGATGCACTAAATGGATGCACTGTGCGTGCCACAACTATTATAACCTTCTAGTGGATTGGAGCTTTCTTCAGAAACAGCACGTCTACTATAGCACGTGAAGCGAATTAAATGTGGCGATGCGCAACGTGTTGTGACGGCTAAGTACTTGAAAGTGCTCTTGCACTACTTGTGCCTAGTGTATCGGGGAATCGAAGACAGCCAGCACGAGCTTGCCGTAGTCGCCGCTAACCTCGCCCTGGATTCGGTCGCGCAGCTCCTTGCCGTACGCCTTCTTGTACGCGGGTCGGATGTCGTGCTGCACCAGGTGGTAGCGCACGAGCGCCGCGCTCAGCCCGTTCTCGTCCGTGCCGAAGCCCTTCATCGTGCTCTCGAAGAGCTCCGAGAGCAGCACGAGCGGATCCAGCACCATGCGCACCAGGAACAGCAGCGCGTCCTCGGCGTCCCCGCTGAACTCCTTCTTGACGGCGTGGGCGATGTCGTGCTTGTGCTTCTTGACGTAGGCGGCGTTGACGGCGCGCAGGTGCTGGGGCGGGCTGGTGACCAGGATGTTGATGAACTCGTGCTCCTTGGTGCCCATGCGGCCTTCCCCGGCCTTATAGAGCGCGTCGGCGTCGGCTTCGGCCTTCTGCGGGGTGTGGAAGTCCGGGCTGAACGGTTCCAGAGGCGCCTGCAGCGAGGCCAGCACGGCCTTCTTCAGGTCGCCGCTGAGCTCGCTGTCCATGACGGAGCCCAGGTCCTTGCCGTACTTGTCGTAGTACGTCTTCTTGAGGATGTTGATCTCCACGTTGGTGCGGCCCATGACGATGGGGTAGATGAGCTTCTCCTTGGTGCCCAGGCCCTTGGTGGCCCTGCGCAGGATGGCGGCCTCCGCCTCGGGCAGCGGCCGCGCGATGAGCTGCAGCAGGTGGCCGAAGTCGCCCGACGTCTCGGACTTGAGCAGCTTCTTGAGGTCCTTGCCGAAGAGCTCCTTGTAGCGCACCGAAATGAGGTAGCGCTGGTCCGCCGACTTGGTGCCCAGGGCGGCGATGAGGCCCTTCTCGTCCGTGCCGAGGCCCTTGCAGGCGTCGTGGATGGCCTGGCACGCGTGGTCGATCTCGGGCGCGAAGTTGAGGTTGGCGCCGTTGTACACAGCGTGGTTGGCGGGCGGGTACAGGTTCAGCATGGCGTGGGCTTAAGAGTTCGGGGGAGGTCTGCGCTCAATGGAGGGAGTTCGGGAGTGACCACCGGGCGGTCGACGAAAGTTGCCTTTTTGCCAGTCAAAGATACTTCTGGAGAAAAATGATATATACCGCGCGATAGCGATTGGCTGCTCGGATTCACCCACTTCTGCGACACTCCAACGCGAGATTTCGAATCCAGGCCTGGATAATACAAATCGCTCCGAGCAGTACAATATAAAGGAAATCGCAGTCAATTTCGCAGCTTTCTCGCCAGGTGTAATCGATGTACTCTTCCGTCCTACGAGCACGATTCTTTCACACCTGAGAACTGCGACCCCCCCCCGGGCCGCTCGGTCCGGGTGTGTTGGTCTTATTTAGCTAAGAAAGATGATCGATGCTCTACGAGCGGACACGGAATACTAGTACTCAGTCTATATTGGCTTAGACTTAATGACTGTGCTGTATCTCATCAACAACTAAAACTTGAGTCTAGTGCTGGTGATAAAGACATATTCAGGCTTATGCCGATAGCGAATCCGTTTGAAGATGCTTGACGTAGTTTCCCAGCACTGCTCTCTATGTCCTGCGAGTACTTCTTCCCCAACAGATGCCTGCATGAATTGATTTCCATTCGCGAAAACGCCGACCGTTTCGAGCTCTACCAATCTAGTTTGCTGGTCTGTGCCGTTCGCAGGTGCTATGGCTATATAGCAAAGATATAGGCAAATTTATCCTAAAGCAAACTAAGAAGTGGAACATGAGTTAAAGTAAAACGAAGCTATGATAAATGGTATTGCGCGCCAAAAAAATCGATGCAATTGAGAATTTGGAATTCTGTATTGATGTAGTCGGGCATTTCCGCCAGATCATTTTTATCAACCTCTGTTTGCAGTTGCGCTGATATGTTATTGCTGTAATGGGATGCTGCCCAGAGAACGCAACGCGCCTTCACTTCTGACTCCAGTGATGCAGTCATCAGTGTACAGTAAAGATTTTATGAAGGCATGTGTGTACTACAAAACTTGTTTTCTCATCAATCTACTAGGCTAGCAGCATCTCTTGGCTATACTGACGTTCACTCCCGGCAGATGAAGCTCTTGATAGTTTGCTTTGTTGACACTTGTAAACGCCGTAAAGAACGACCTAGGAGTTGGATCACTGGAGTGCTCTCGTCTCACATCACACTTAACGATGGTTCCATCCATTCCTACACGGCTAGAAGTCTGGACATTTCCACCATTTATCCACCTTTTTATTGGACCCCCCCCCCCCCCAACATACACACACGCACATGAATCTAGCCGCTGCTCAAGCCTGCACCTTGAGGTCGATGGCAGCACTGTCGCTGTCGCTGTCGCTGCCGCTGCCGCTGCCGCTGCCGCTGCCGCTCTCGCTCTCGCTCTGTTTCCTAGCCGCCTTTGTCTTCGACTTGGACGCCAGTGACGAGCTGCTGATGCTGGTAGTCGCAGGAACCATGAACAGCAGAAAGAGTGGCACAAGCTTGGCCACGCTACGGATGGTGACGGCCACAGCGAGGCCTGTGAAGTTGGTCTTGGAGATCTGCAGGTAGCTGCACAGCCACGAACCACCGTAGGAGGCCACCGACCAGGAGAAGTTGTAGATGGACATGAGCAGCGCGAACATGGTGCCTTCGATACCAGGCGGACAGATCTTGGCGCAGAGCACCAGCGACGGCATGTGCTTGAGGCGGGCAACAACGTCCGAGAGGATCTCGTCGCCGAAGATGAAGAACCGGTCGCCGATATTCAGTGATATTGTTCAGCTACGTCGTGCTGATGGTGTGCATCGGTAACCCGCCGGTGGCGTAAGCAATCTCTCGAAATGCTCGTCGCTGCACGCGAGACTCAATGAATCCAAACTTGCGCACAAAAAGACTCGGCGACTTCCTTATAGCCGACTGTGCTTGCATAACACTTAGTGCATACTTCTTAACAAGTCAATCAATCAAACTGTGTGCACTCCAAGAAATTGCTACTACTTTGACGAGCACGACTTACTCACAAACTGGTCCGAAGATCGAATGTTTTTTTTACCCTGATAATTACAGAGTCTACATAATGGCGAGTCCGTTTTAGATGAAGTCGTTCACGCAACCTTCCCGTTGTTGCGCGAATGTCGACCCAGTGGCTTTTATCTGAACCTAACTCATTATTCAGTGCTTGGCCTGATGGCGGACTTGGCGGACGTGGCGGGCGACGGCATCCGCGGACGCAGCAGCAAGAAGGCGGCGGCGGCGGACGTGGAGAGCGGCGTGGCCAGTCCCAGCGTGGCCAGCACCTGCGACGCCGACGCGGACGACGGCTGCTCCGTGTCCTCAACGGCCACGGGGGCGGAGGACGCGGAGGGGAAGAGGAAGTCGAGGCAGACGGCGCCCCCGAGCGCGCGGGCGGTGCTCCACTGGTGGCAGTCCATGCGCCTGCAGTTCGGCGACGGCCTGCTGCTGCAGATCTTCTTCGTGTACTTCACGCAGGGCATCCGCAGCACGCTCTGCTCGCTGGGCACGAGCTACTACCTGAACGAGACGCTGGCGCTGGCCCCAGCCCAGTCCGAGTCGCTGCGCGCCACGGCGGCCATCCCGTGGATCGTCAAGCCGCTGTATGGCATGCTGTCGGACAGTGTCCCCATCTGGGGCACGCGCCGCAAGTCCTACCTGCTCATCTTCAGCGCGATTTCGGCCGCCGCGTACTTCGCGCTTTCCGCGCCCGGACTCATCACGACCTACGAGGGCGCGCTCGTGGCCCTCGTGGTCGCCAGCCTCGGCATTGCCTTCTGCGACGTCGTCATCGACGGCAAGGTCGTGGAGGCCGCGCGCAGCGAGCGCGAGGACATGGCCGGCAACCTGCAGACGCTGTCGTGGATCTCGCTCTCGGTCGGCTCCGTGCTGGGCTCGATGGTCTCCGGCTACGCGCTCAACACGTTCGGCCCGCTGGGTGTGTTCTTCCTCTCGGCCGTGGGCCCCATGTGCGTGGTGCTGATTTCCATCAAGATCCCGGAGGAGCCGTACGTGCCGCAGGGAAACCTCGGGTTCTTGCGGACCGTGCAGGACCAGTGCCGAGCGTTGGCCTCCGTAGTGGTGGACCCCATTTGCTGGCGCCCCATGCTGTGGATCTTCCTGTCCAACGCGCTGCCCCCCAGTGTGGGGGAGGCCATGTTCAGCTTCAAGACCGCCGAGCTGGGCTTCTCTAAGTCCTTCCTGGGCTTCATCTCGACAGTCGGCAGCTTCACGCTGTTGGGCACCACCGCGCTCTACAACGCCTACTTCCGCGACATGCCCTTCCGCCGCATGTTCTTCCGAATCCAATTAGCGTCGGCCTGCGTGTCCTTCGCGGAATTCGTGCTGGTCTCGCGCCTGAATGTGGCATTCGGTATCGGCGACCGGTTCTTCATCTTCGGCGACGAGATCCTCTCGGACGTTGTTGCCCGCCTCAAGCACATGCCGTCGCTGGTGCTCTGCGCCAAGATCTGTCCGCCTGGTATCGAAGGCACCATGTTCGCGCTGCTCATGTCCATCTACAACTTCTCCTGGTCGGTGGCCTCCTACGGCGGTTCGTGGCTGTGCAGCTACCTGCAGATCTCCAAGACCAACTTCGCAGGCCTCGCTGTGGCCGTCACCATCCGTAGCGTGGCCAAGCTTGTGCCACTCTTTCTGCTGTTCATGGTTCCTGCGACTACCAGCATCAGCAGCTCGTCACTGGCGTCCAAGTCGAAGACAAAGGCGGCTAGGAAACAGAGCGAGAGCGGCAGCGGCAGCGGCAGCGACAGCGACAGTGCTGCCATCGACCTCAAGGTGCAGGCTTGAGCAGCGGCTAGATTCATGTGCGTGTGTGTATGTTGGGGGGGGGTCCAATAAAAAGGTGGATAAATGGTGGAAATGTCCAGACTTCTAGCCGTGTAGGAATGGATGGAACCATCGTTAAGTGTGATGTGAGACGAGAGCACTCCAGTGATCCAACTCCTAGGTCGTTCTTTACGGCGTTTACAAGTGTCAACAAAGCAAACTATCAAGAGCTTCATCTGCCGGGAGTGAACGTCAGTATAGCCAAGAGATGCTGCTAGCCTAGTAGATTGATGAGAAAACAAGTTTTGTAGTACACACATGCCTTCATAAAATCTTTACTGTACACTGATGACTGCATCACTGGAGTCAGAAGTGAAGGCGCGTTGCGTTCTCTGGGCAGCATCCCATTACAGCAATAACATATCAGCGCAACTGCAAACAGAGGTTGATAAAAATGATCTGGCGGAAATGCCCGACTACATCAATACAGAATTCCAAATTCTCAATTGCATCGATTTTTTTTGGCGCGCAATACCATTTATCATAGCTTCGTTTTACTTTAACTCATGTTCCACTTCTTAGTTTGCTTTAGGATAAATTTGCCTATATCTTTGCTATATAGCCATAGCACCTGCGAACGGCACAGACCAGCAAACTAGATTGGTAGAGCTCGAAACGGTCGGCGTTTTCGCGAATGGAAATCAATTCATGCAGGCATCTGTTGGGGAAGAAGTACTCGCAGGACATAGAGAGCAGTGCTGGGAAACTACGTCAAGCATCTTCAAACGGATTCGCTATCGGCATAAGCCTGAATATGTCTTTATCACCAGCACTAGACTCAAGTTTTAGTTGTTGATGAGATACAGCACAGTCATTAAGTCTAAGCCAATATAGACTGAGTACTAGTATTCCGTGTCCGCTCGTAGAGCATCGATCATCTTTCTTAGCTAAATAAGACCAACACACCCGGACCGAGCGGCCCGGGGGGGGGGGGGGTCGCAGTTCTCAGGTGTGAAAGAATCGTGCTCGTAGGACGGAAGAGTACATCGATTACACCTGGCGAGAAAGCTGCGAAATTGACTGCGATTTCCTTTATATTGTACTGCTCGGAGCGATTTGTATTATCCAGGCCTGGATTCGAAATCTCGCGTTGGAGTGTCGCAGAAGTGGGTGAATCCGAGCAGCCAATCGCTATCGCGCGGTATATATCATTTTCTCCAGAAGTATCTTTGACTGGCAAAAGGCAACTTTCGTCGACCGCCCGGTGGTCACTCCCGAACTCCCTCCATTGAGCGCAGACCTCCCCGAACTCTTAAGCCCACGCCATGCTGAACCTGTACCCGCCCGCCAACCACGCTGTGTACAACGGCGCCAACCTCAACTTCGCGCCCGAGATCGACCACGCGTGCCAGGCCATCCACGACGCCTGCAAGGGCCTCGGCACGGACGAGAAGGGCCTCATCGCCGCCCTGGGCACCAAGTCGGCGGACCAGCGCTACCTCATTTCGGTGCGCTACAAGGAGCTCTTCGGCAAGGACCTCAAGAAGCTGCTCAAGTCCGAGACGTCGGGCGACTTCGGCCACCTGCTGCAGCTCATCGCGCGGCCGCTGCCCGAGGCGGAGGCCGCCATCCTGCGCAGGGCCACCAAGGGCCTGGGCACCAAGGAGAAGCTCATCTACCCCATCGTCATGGGCCGCACCAACGTGGAGATCAACATCCTCAAGAAGACGTACTACGACAAGTACGGCAAGGACCTGGGCTCCGTCATGGACAGCGAGCTCAGCGGCGACCTGAAGAAGGCCGTGCTGGCCTCGCTGCAGGCGCCTCTGGAACCGTTCAGCCCGGACTTCCACACCCCGCAGAAGGCCGAAGCCGACGCCGACGCGCTCTATAAGGCCGGGGAAGGCCGCATGGGCACCAAGGAGCACGAGTTCATCAACATCCTGGTCACCAGCCCGCCCCAGCACCTGCGCGCCGTCAACGCCGCCTACGTCAAGAAGCACAAGCACGACATCGCCCACGCCGTCAAGAAGGAGTTCAGCGGGGACGCCGAGGACGCGCTGCTGTTCCTGGTGCGCATGGTGCTGGATCCGCTCGTGCTGCTCTCGGAGCTCTTCGAGAGCACGATGAAGGGCTTCGGCACGGACGAGAACGGGCTGAGCGCGGCGCTCGTGCGCTACCACCTGGTGCAGCACGACATCCGACCCGCGTACAAGAAGGCGTACGGCAAGGAGCTGCGCGACCGAATCCAGGGCGAGGTTAGCGGCGACTACGGCAAGCTCGTGCTGGCTGTCTTCGATTCCCCGATACACTAGGCACAAGTAGTGCAAGAGCACTTTCAAGTACTTAGCCGTCACAACACGTTGCGCATCGCCACATTTAATTCGCTTCACGTGCTATAGTAGACGTGCTGTTTCTGAAGAAAGCTCCAATCAACTAGAAGGTTATAATAGTTGTGGCACGCACAGTGCATCCATTTAGTGCATCTCCTAGTGGAGGTGCCGCCCTGCTGCCGGATTCTGCTGCACCTCGTCCTGCGACCTGTCGAGCGTGGGCCACGACGCTGGGAACACAGCCGAGAAAAAAGCGTCCTCGATTATACCGATGCACACCATCAGCACGACGTAGCTGAACAGGATCATGTAACTGTAGACGTAGATTTGGCCGATCCACGGCGTGTACGCGACGTCGTTGAACGTGTCGTGGATCTCGTCACCGTTTGCGACAGAAAACAGCGTGGTGGCTGTAGCACTCGCGCTCTGGAATCGAGGTACTTTGGCGCCGAACATCACTGTTCCGAACAGCACGAATCCCACAAAGATAGGAAGAACGCCAGCCAGGAACTGCATCACACGCGGTAAGCCGCGCCGCAGAGTCAAGCCGAGGATGTGGAACCGCGTATTCACTTGCAGATACCGCACGAGGCTGCCCCACTGCAGCGCACAACAAGACGCGAACGTAAAGCATAGCGCGTCGTCCAGCGAAAGTCTGTAGGCGTGGCGCCACGTCGCTAGTAGGCACACCACAGTCACGAAATTAACAGCCAGAACGAACCAGAACCAGAAGTCTTTGGCAGCGCCCTTGCGCCAGACGAGTGCAAGGAGGTGTCTGTCAAAGCAGGGTGCATGACCAAGCGCCTGCCGGGCGGCTATCGACTTCACAGCAGCCCATTTCAGAGAGAACTCGACTATCTGTAGATGAACATGCAGAAGCAAGGTGTTAGCTACGCTGAGGCTGCAGTGAGCACGCCGCAGTATTCTCACCTGGTACATACAAATCACCATTAGCGTGACCCAGTGTAACGTCACGCTCGTGTCCACCAGCACCGGCGGCATATCCTCCTCCCCTTCACTCGCCGCCCGCTTGCCCGCAAGCAGCGGCACGTGAACGAGGTCATAGTTCATCGTCACTTCCAAGTGGCCTTGGTTCAGCAAGTCGTAGCGCATCACCACCGTCCACTCGTAGAGCTTCTCGGAGCCAGCAACCTCTGTTCCGCCCTGCCGCTCCTTCCTCTTCATGCCTACCACCAGCTTGAGCTCCATGGCGTCCAACCTGTCGAAGAACTCGCGCGTCTCCGGCTGTCGCGCAGCCGATTCGCCCATCCGCAGCGGCACCGGCCACTGCTCGCTGGCTGAGGCGTTCGTGATGTTGTACTCCTTGTCCCACGTCTCCTCCCCCACGTCGGCCCGCACTGTGAGCAACGGGGGCGGCAGCAGCAGCTCCGAGTCGTTGCCGAACACCAGGTACGAGTCCAGCGCCACGTCCGCCAGTCGGAAGTAGTTGGCCGCCGCGCCGTGCAGGTGCTCGCGCGTCTCGTTGATGGTGAAGAGCGCCCCCACGGGCATGGCCGACGCCCGCGCCGCGAAGCCCCCGCTGAAGAACTCGTCGTCCACGTTGGCCGCGATCTCCTCCTCCACCTCGAGCAGGAAGTGCGGCAGCGTGACCACCGCCGCCCCGCCCGATCTGCTGGCATCCACGTAGAACAGCAAGCGCACCCAGTCGTTGGCGACAGCGCGCTGGAACGGGTGCAGCGCCGCCCCCAGCTGCGAGCAGCGCGCGCTCAGCAGCAGCGCCGCGCCCACGTGCAGCGCCAGCCGCAGCGGCTCCAGCATTTTGACGTTTGCCAGGAGAGGATTCTCCATAAATCAGTACACGATACCGGCGCCCGAAATTAGGCCGGAAACAACCCCTGCAAGAATCGATACCTCGTCGAATCGAATCTTCAGAAATTAGCACCGAAATTATTCTATGGGAAAATGGCTCGGCTTTGAAAATCGATAGTCGGACAAACCGCATCAGGTGACCGAAATTAGGAATTAGCAAATTGCTCGGTTTCGAAACTCGAAACCTATATTCCCGAAAATCAGAAATCCGAAATTAGGCCGGGAATAACCCATCCCCGAAATTAACTCGACGAGTCTTTTTCCAAACAGGCTCGCGGCATAGATCTTTCTGGATCCGGAAGAAACTGTTTGGCATTTATACAACTTTGTGCGTAGTGAATTACGTTCTGGGTAGTACATTTTTGGTCAGCACTTGTGAACTTCGGTTCGACTGCTCGCCGCCGCGCGAGCAGCCTCCGCATGCGGGCAACAACGGCAAGCGGGGGGGGGGGGGGGGGGGGCACAGGCAGGGCGACGTAGCGTCTACGAGGGATTCTGGCTCTCGTCAGCACTAGAGGTCGAGGTTGTAATAGAGCGTGGCGAGAACACTCGTGTGGGAGGATGAAAGTTCAAAGGTGAGCAGTGTTAGGACAAGGGCGGCACATGACCCATCCCGGAAAACTCCGCGGAGTATTTCCTGGGTCTGCCCTTCTCCCTCATAGTCACAACCACACACAACTTTCACTTCTTATTCTTATCGATTTCTTACTGGAATGACTAGCCTCAACGGCTTCACTTCAACTCTCTGTCCGTGTGCCACTTCACCGGTAGCGTCCACAGCAGTGCGACGCTTGCAGCATCGTCGAGCACGCCCATGTCCACGAACGAGCCAACAGTAACGTGTCAGCGGCAACTCGAGCTGGAATTATCGCTTGCAAGCGCTTCCATCGTGCCGCTTTGTGTCTGCACCAGTAGCTCGGAATCGAATGGAAGCTCGCACTGTTCGGGTAGTGCACACACACGATCAGTCGGACCAAGCGGTCCGCCTGATCGTGTTAGCTTGGCTGGACAAGCCGTGCAACGATATTGCATGAAGCATGACTTTTCAACGAAGAGCACTCTTCCTTAAAAAAAAAAGCATAACTTGACAAAGAGAGGTTCTCTTTTGTAAAACAAAGAGCCTCTATTTAGCGAGGATTGGAACAGTAAGCCGCGCCTGTGGTGCCGTGTAACATGGTCATCCAGACGCTGAAGCCCGTACTCTAATCGCAAACTCGTGTTTTGCGACGCTATCGGATATGCAAATTGCGTTGGTATGCGAGTGAAACACGAAGCTTCCAATGAAGCTTCAATGAAGCCCACGACATGCGCATACTTCGTGTTTCCTGTCTGCAAAAGCGCATTCCCAGTCTTCCGACCAAGCGGACACAAGAAGAGGGCCATAGCCCTCTTCTTGTAAATCTTTCTGGATCCGGAAGAAGCTGTTTGTCGAACTTCCGCCCTTATACAAGTTAGTGCGCAGCGCGTGAAGTTAGCGCGCAGAGCGTGAGAGCGCGGCTTTAGGAGAAAATTAGGTCAAGTTTCCGAATGTTCCCGTAAAGTTATCGAATTCGCCCTCCTAAAAAGCATGTCCTTTCCTAAAGCATGCTGTGGTGTAGTTCACACCAATATTCGGTGACAGGTATGTGATCCGACACCGACTTCCGGTGGCAGCAGCCTGGGCGAGCGAAGGCGTTGCAGATTGAGAGCGGTCATGTGTTTCACAGCAGAGAGTGTAGTGGGTCTAACTTGACTCACTACTTTTGCTTACACGTTGCGCTGCGTGTATGAGGAAGCGTAAGTACTTAATAATTACTTAGGTTAATTATATTTGAATACACAAATATAATTTAAATCAGATAAGACTCCAAGTGACTTAGATTAGGTAAAATGAGAACTGTATTGCTTGTAAATTGATCTTCCTCTAAAAATCTGCTAAAACTGTTTATCATCTATGAAAGGGGTTGGCAGCGGCTGGCTGTCAGAGCCCCGCCAATATGCACGTCTCTAATTGGTAGAAAGATGCCGCTTTCTACCAATAGGATCTTTGGGTAGGTGTGGACCACTAATTGTGGTGGCCCACTTCAATGTATCCATTGGTGTGACTTACACCAAGGTGAGGAAGTATCTAAAACTTTTAACAGATATTTTATCTGTTAAAATCACAAGTGGCTTGCAGCCACTTGTGCGTGTAATGTGGTGTTGTAGCACGCACAAAATCGTCAAATGTGGATACTAGCACAAACCACAACAATAGCCGAGCTAGTCGGCTCTTGTTGGCCTGCGCTTAGTTGCCCCAAGCGGTTCGGCCCTTCCAGGACAGAAGTGGCTCGCCTCCGCCGAGACCAAGAACCCCAAGCCAGTCAAATCACGGAGGTCAGCTGAGCTACCTGCCTCCGGGTTCAGAAATCCTGTGCCCTCCACCAAAGGATGGACGACGGCGCGCGAGCGCTTTTACAGGTCGCCGGGGCAGAAGCAACCCGACTTGAAGAGTAACGGCACCCGGGCTGTCCGGCGTACCGGCTCGCCGACCTGGCGAGACTTGTTCCTTTCGCGCTTGGCGAGATTTGCCCAACCCGGGCCGACTTATCTCTTGGCGCTGCCAGTCGAGTACCCTCCAAGCTATGCCTCTCGGGTACCGACGGCAGGCATAATCCGACCCCGTGCAGTGACTTACGGAGAAGTGTCCACGTGTGGTGGGCCTAGAAAATTCTGCTCTGTTTGTTCTTAAGTCTCCTGGGCGCCCTGAAAGGGCGCTTCCACTATCCCTAAGGTCCTATACAAATATCAAGTGAAATGGAGTGGTTTCGGATCTCGACCGACCCTTCACCCTCTTAGCGACGCTTCGAACTCGGCGGAGCCGGATAAGTTGTCCGGATAACCCGGCGAGCTCGACGGGGAGGTCTCGCCGACTCGGCTGAGTGCTGCTGGGCCCGCCGGGTTCACGCTTGGTCCTCTTGTGCGCCTTCTGGCTGTGCACCGCGTCGTCTGGGCGGTCGGCGGCTCTGTTTAGCCGAGCTCAAGGCCTGGAAACTGCCTTGAACTCGGCTGAGCGTCTCCTAGCGTTCCCGCACTCGGCCCGCCGTACGTGCGTCTTCTCCTTGTGTGGCGCCACCCGTCCTTGGTCTCCGGTGCTCTTGATTCCCATTCAGTCGGCCGCAGTGCGCTCGTGAAGCCTGCGAGCTCGGCGAGCTCGGCGAGCTCGGCGGACTGGCACAGTGTACCATCCAGCCGAGTAGTACCGTCCATTCCGCTATTAGGCGGATTTGGTACACTGTTCCACTTGGGTGCTCCACAAAACTGATGTTTCCTACACCACAGTAACCCCGTTACACCATCCCCCCTTAAGATTAGACGCGCGGGGTCTCCGCACGTCAATCTTTGGAATTGACCACTCGTCAATTCTCCGCGTTTGGAGAAGAAATCCGCGCTCATTCAACGATGAGCGCGCCTCAGAAGAAGTCCACAAAGTCGGTGGGGAGTCATCTCTCCATCGACGACTACTTCGAACGCCAGAAGGCGAAGTACGGCGACGTCGTCGACTTCGACGACGACGATGAAGACATGGAGGGCGAGGAGGGCTCGCCCTCAAAGCGCAAAGACTCAGTATCGAGCGAATCGCTCGACCCTCATGCTAAGAACATTCGCCCGCGTGAAGGGGACGAATCGGACGCTTCGAGTTCGAACCGTTCGCGAACTGAGAGTGATACCCCACTCGCTTCCGCTGGGGCTCTCAGTACTCCGCGCGCTGCGCCTGCAGCGCGCGATTCGTGGATGCCGTCTGCGTCCGAGATCGCGGACCGGTATGGGAACTCGGTACCTCCGAATGAGGTACCGCTGTACGTATGCAGCGCCATCAAAGATGACGCCGTGGCTGCCGAGCTGCACTTTGATGCGGAAAGGCATCAAAGGCGCGATTACTACATCGGACTCTTCCATCAGCTCCGATGGTTCCAAAGCAAGAAGACATCTTATCGCAGCAAAGTGCCCGAGTGGCAGGCACTGTGTCAAAGTTGGAACGCCTTTGTTGAGAACTTCAACAAGAAGCCGAATGCTTACCGTGATTGGATTAACGGATTAAGCAAGCGCGTGATCGCTTCGAGACGTACTCGAAGCGTGGAACGCTGGAGCAACTCCACGTTGCTGCGGAGGAGGCAAATGTGCCGTGCGCTGTGCCCGAGGGCTTTCAGTGCACGAAGTGCTTCCCAGGCGCGGTCCGCTTGAGCGACCGCGACCTGAACGGGTACACGTCGCTCCGTGTGCCCGAGAGTCTCAAAGAGCTCCGTGCTAAGTTCTTAGCACGTGAGGGTTCGGGCGCTAGCGATGGTCGCAGCGCTCGTGTTACTTCCGCTGCGCCAGCGCGTACTGCTCTTCGTACGCCATCACCATTTCCGGAACGTCCTCCAGCAGGACGTTCCGCGGCTCCCATGTATCTCGATGGGGAGGAAATCCTCTCCAACAAATACGAAAACGAGCCCCTTGAGGGTTCGTTTTCGGGATACTATGGTCAACAATCCGCTCAACTGTAACGGGGTTACGCGCACAAGTGGCTATAAACCACTTGTGATTTTAACAGATAAGATATCTGTTAAAAGTTTTAGATACTTCCTCACCTTGGTGTAAGTCACACCAATGGATACATTGAAGTGGGCCACCACAATTAGTGGTCCACACCTACCCAAAGATCCTAATGGTAGAAAGCAGCACCTTTCTACAAATCAGAGCCATGCATATTAGCGTGGCTCTAACAACCAGCCGCTGTCAACCCTTTCATAGATGATAAACAGATTTTAGCAGATTTTTAGAGGAAGATCAATTTACAAGCAATACAGTTCTCATTTTACCTTAAACTAGCTACTTGGAGTCTTGTCTAAGTTAACTTATATTTGTGTATTCAAATAAAATTAACCTAAGTAATTACTAAGTACTTACGCTTCCTCATACACGCAGCGCAACGTGTAAGCTAAAGTAGTGAGTCAAGTTAGACCCACTACACCTGGTAGCACTTTGTAGTCCGTCCAACGACCGACTGCTTGACGTTCGTACGCGGTGTACGAACGCGGAGCCGAGAACCATTTGACCACGGAGGTGCCCATGGAGAGCTCCAACACGCCTGCAACGCATGTTGCACGCGCTGACTGCCCCCACCTGTCTGACCCAGAGTGGGAGGCCCTCCAACGACTGTCAACAGTCATTGGAGAAGCGGCGATAGCTACGATGCTGCGTACGCTATCGCCGACAGAGAAACATGGTGTTGCTCTCGGGTTTCATCATGAAGGAGCAGCGTGATGCTACTTCCTCAGCGACGGCGTCGGCGGGGACGACAACGCGTGCTCAATCATTAAAATTGAGCGTAAGCAATTACGTGGGAAGAGAGGGCGAACCTCTCCTCCGATGGCTTGTCGAGCTCGACACAGCCATTGCGGCTCGACGTATCGTCGACCCGTTGTCAAAGGTCGCGTTTGCCATGTCATGTCTTGGCGGACGAGCGAGGAGTTGGGCGTATGGACGCCGACGCTCAGATCCTACGTGCTTTAGCACGTACGAAACATTCAAAGAGGAGCTCAGACAAGCGTTTGAGCTCCCGCAAAACGAGTTCCGGTCGAGGGCGGAATTCCTCGACCTGCAGCAGGGTAAGCATGACGTCCATGCTTACGCGCAGCGTGCACGGTACTTGGTCTCGAACATCGTGACCAACCCGATAGACGAGGCGGCTAAAGTCGTCACGTTCATGAAGGGGCTTAGAGATGGGCCTGTGAAGACCTATCTCTTCCGAGAGTACCCGAGTACTCTCGAAGCTGCGATTACTCTTGCCATGCAAGAAGAGTTTAGCCTGCGGCAGGCTAAACTGCACGTGAACGTGCCGAGGCCGCAACCACGCCCGGTAGCGAGGACGGGAGGTCCGGAACCAATGGACCTCTCGAACGCAACAACTGCTGGTTACCAGCAGCAGGGAGGTAACGTGCGATGCTTCCGTTGCGGAAGGATCGGTCACTTTGCACGAGAGTGTACAGCTCCCATGCCCCCTGGAGGTGGCCGTCGTGGCGATGCTAGGCATCGCCGCGGACCAACAAAAAACGCGAACATCCAGTAGGCGCGGGGCGCCCTACTGGTAATGCAGTCGCGCGTGCCGACATCGGGCACGCGACACTGAGGACTGCAGCCCCCAGTGAGACTTGCTCTCGCTGCAAGAAACAAGATGACAGGCCGAACCTAGTCATCTTGAAGGTTTACTCGAAGAGAGCGAGTGACTCTCTTCGAGCTTTGGTAGATTCAGGCGCGTCGAACAACTTTGCTCGACTGCGGAGTTTACCGAGCCTTGACTTCGAGGAGGTAAATGTACCTCGAAGTCTTCTGGAGGTACGACTGGCAACAGGTGCCATCGTAAAGACCGAGAAGCGCGTCGTGAACGTGCGCTTCTCGTACAAACAACGAGTGTTTGTCGAACACTTTATCGTCCTGGACCTGGACGATAAGCTCGACGTGGTAATGGGCATGCCGTGCAAGCCACGGCATGATCCAGTAATTGACTGGAAGAAGCGCACGCTCGTGCGCTTCGGTCGCGACTGCGGAACATAGAGCGATGGCCCTGTTACCGCAGCGCACGCACCAGCAGGTGCGCACGACTCGCCAGTCGAGACGGCACTCAATGTTGCTGTCCCGGAGTGCCCAAGGGGTGCGCGAGGATGCGCACAAGAAGAATCCATGTCGGCAAGGCTGCCGACGTCAGAAGAAAAAGATGTACTGGTTCCGGGAACCAATACCCACGTTCAAGCGTGTAAGGGACAGTCCCTGACCCGAAGAGGTCAGGTCGACAACGACACGTCGGCTCCGGGAGCCGACGCACCCTCGATCATGAGGGGCTCCGCCAATGAATGGCGTCGAGGTGACGAAGGCGTGTCAACTCCGGGTATTGACGCTGCAAACAGTGCGGACGATTGCAAACGTACCGCACTGACGCAATTTGCATGCTGTCGTGCAGCCGGGCTGCACGACGAAGCGCCATGCGATCAAGCCGGGCTTGATATCGCGCGCCCGCAGACAGGGTCTGCCGGCGAAGGGACACATTACCGTGCAGCCGGGCTGCACGAAGGAAAATGCGGTCAAGCCGGGCTTGATACCGCGCGCCCGCGGACAGGGTCCGCCGGCGAATACCCGTCCATGGCCGGGCCTGGACCAGAAGAACCACCGTGCGGAGCCGGGATCCGCACAACAAGAAGACGGCGCAAGCGGAAAACGCTGCGCAAGTCTCGGTCCGGGACCGAGACGCCACGAGAACAGTCTGCTGAGCAGACTGAGGCGGTGACGCCGGACGTTGAGACGCTAAGCGTCTTCACGCGCACCGATACTGGATTCCAGTATCGTGAAATGGAACTCGCTAATCCTCCGACGACGGCGTCGGAGTTGACTTCGCTTCCAGTCATGAGCTGGAAGCGCTTCACGCGCGACTTGCACGATGGACGCATCGAGCAGGTCTGCGTTCTTTCGGACAGCGAAAGAACGGAGAGCGAGAGCGAAGAGCTGAGGCAGCTCTTCATGGGAAGTACCACTGAGAGTGAAGACACTCTCAGTGCGAAGACGAAGCGAGAGCGCTTCGAGGAACAAGGCTGGGACTCGCTGAAGTCGAGTCCCTATTACGAATTGTTGAGGGAGTACGAAGACGTACTCCCGGAAGAGATTCCTGCGGAGCTTCCGCAGGATAAGGGCATTCAGCACGAGATTGATCTCGTGCCGGGCACGAAGTACTGTGTCACGCGGCAGTGGCCACTGCCGCGAGAGCAAGTGAAAGCGATCGACGACTTCTTTGAAAGTCGTCGCAAAGCAGGACAAGTGCGGGAATCAAAGTCCCCGCACAGTGCTCCGACGTTCTGTGTCAAAACGCCACAGGGCGGATGGCGCATCGTTCATGCCTACAACAAGCTGAACGATGCGACGGTACCGGCACAGACGCCTATACCGCGAAAAGATGTTATCATCGATTCGATGGCCGGGAGCATCGTTTACAGTGCTCTGGACTTGCGAGATGGATTTTATCAAATCCTAATGCGTGAGAGCGATATCCCTCTCACGGCAGTGAGCACGCCAAGCGGCATGCTTTGGGAATGGCTAGTAATGCCACAGGGGCTTAAGAACGCCCCAGCGACTTTCAACAGGTGCGTGACGCACTTGTTGCGCTCGGTGCGCGACTTCGCACCGAGCTACTTCGATGATGTGTTCATCCACAGCCGGGCTGTGGACGGGAAGACCGACGTAGAGATGCACAGGGTGCATCTCCGGAAGCTACTTGAGCTTATGCGAAAGCATAAGCTCTACGCGAACCTGAAGAAGTGTATCTTCGGGGCGAGCGAGATACCCGTCCTCGGGTGTCTCGTAGGGAAGAATGGTGTTCGCCCTGACCCGGAAAAGGTCAGAGTGATCAATGAATGGCCAACGCCTTCAAGTGTCAAGGAACTGAGGCAGTTCCTTGGCTTGGCCACGTACTTGTGCAAGTACGTGGAGGATTATGCGGGCAAGATCCGCCCGCTGTCACAGCTTCTTAAGAAAGAAGCTGTGTGGAATTGGACACCCGATTGCCAAAAGGCATTTGATGCAGTCAAGCGGGGCTTGACTGAGGCGCCGATCTTGGCAGTGGCTGACCAAGATCGCCCATTTCACGTAGTGTGTGACGCATCCGATTTCGCGATCGGATGCGCGTTGATGCAGCACGATCACGAGGGCCGTGATCGTGTCGTCTACCACCAATCGCGTCAGCTGAAGCCAGCTGAGCGCAACTATCCGGTGCATGACAAGGAACTCCTTGCCATGAAATATGCACTCGCAAAGTTCCGAGTGTATTTGCTTGGAAGTAGACCGTTTGTGGTCTACACCGACCATGCATCACTACGCACTGCAGTGAAGTCACCACCCATTTCACAGAGAATGGCGAGATGGCTCTCATTGTAACGGGGTACACGTACAAGTGGCTGCAAGCCACTTGTGAATTTAACAGATAGGTTATCTGTTAAACGTTTTGGATACTTCCTCACATTGGTGTAAGACACACCGATGGGTACATTGAAGTGGACCACCACAATTAGTGGTCCACACATACCCAAAGATCCTATTGGTAGAAAGCAGCATCTTTCTACCAATCAGAGTCATGCATATTAGCGGGGCTCTGACAGCCAGCCGCTGTCAACCCTTTCATAGATGATAAACCGTTTTAGCAGACTTTAGAGGAAAATCAATTTACAAACAATACAGTTCTCATTTTACCTTAAACTAGCTACTTGGAGTCTTGTCTAAGTTAACTTATATTTGTGTATTCAAATAAAATTAACCTAAGTAATTACTAAGTACTTACGCTTCCTCATACACGCAGCGCAACGTGTAAGCTAAAGTAGTGAGTCAAGTTAGACCCACTACACCGAGGGCTTTCAGTGTACGCAACGTGTAAGCTAAAGTAGTGAGTCAAGTTAGACCCACTACACCGAGGGCTTTCAGTGTACGCAATGCTTCCCAGGCGCGGTCCGCTTGAGCGACCGCGACCTGAACGGGTACAAGTCGTTCCGTGTGCCCGAGAGTCTCAAAGAGCTCCGTGCCAAGTTCTTAGCACATGAGGGTTCGGGCGCTGGCGATGATCGCAGCCCTCGTGTTACTTCCGCTGCGCCAGCGCGTACTGCTCCTCATACGCCCTCACCATTTCCGGAACGTCCTCCAGCAAGACGTTCCGCGGCTCCCATGTATCTCGATGGGGAGGAAATCCTCTCCAACGAATACGAAAACGAGCCCCTTGAGGGTTCGTTTTCGGGATACTATGGTCAACAATCCGCTCAACAATCCAGCGGGTTGAGCCGCGGGCGTCACGGATCGGCGGTGGCGGGGGTGGGAACACGCCCCGGGTATGATCAGCCCCGGGCTGATCAATATGCGCCTCTACACGACCGGGTGACCGCCGTGGTGCGTCTTCAGGGAGCTGAGTTTGCCGCCCTGAAACAGGAGCTGGCGAACCAGAAGGCCCAAGTCGCGGCGGTCTCGCAGACCGCCTCGAATATCCAGGTCGAGCTGGGGACCCAGATGAAGGGGTTGCTCCAGCGCGTCCGCGCGCTGGAGGAGAGGCTGCTCGTCGCCGAGGCCAAGTCCTCCGCTTCTGCCTCGGCTCCTGCCGAGGCTTCGGGTCAGCCGAGCTAGATGGCTCGTGCTGCAGGTATGGCTTCAGCCGTCCGACGTAAAAGGTCGGATGGAGGCGCATGCTAGACGGTATGTCTAGCGTGTAAGCGTTGCCGTGCCGTGCCAACACAGTGAACGGCCCGATGAAGCGCGGAGCAAGCTTGCTTGCTCCGAAATCCGAAACTGCATGTTTAGGAAGGTTTTGAGTAGTTACAAAACTAATGAACCAACTTTAAATTCATTTGTGTTGCCTCTGCCCGCATTGGACAAACCGAATCACGGCTTGTCTTTTGGTGATGAAACTGATTGCATCCGAGCTGAAGTCATTCAGCTCGTTCTCCGCTAGAGGCCCTGCCTCTGCGTGGTTCTTTGCGGTGTCTGCGCCCTGCGCAGACCCGTGGTCGTTGCCCTTGGCGTTGGAGGAGTCTGCACCCTGCGCAGACTCATGTGGTTTGTCCATTGTTGCAGCAGACACTGTGCAAGTGTCAGCGGTATTCTGCGGCTGCTGTATTGCAGTCGTAGATCCTCCCCCACTTAAAGTGGGAGCCATCACTCCGAGTAAACTCGGTAGACGTGGATGCCGCATGGCATTCACGTAGAACGGTGTATGCCCGGTCGAGGCATGCACCGAGTTATTGATGGCAAACTCTGCCATCGATAAGCACTCGCTCCAGTATTGGAACGAGTGAGCGTAGCTCTTCAACATATCGACGAGCACGCGATTCACGCGCTCGGTTTGGCCGTCCGTCTGCGGATGATCCGCAGTCGACATGGAAAGCTGGCTCCCAAGAAGTGTAAACACTTCTTGCCACAGGTGCGCTGTGAAGCGCGGGTCTCTGCCCGACACGATGTCGGACAGCATGCCATGGTGTTTGAACACCATGTCAACGAACAGACGGGCCGTCTGCTTCGCGGTCACCTCTGCTGGCACCGCAGCAAGATGTACCATCTTGCTGAGGCGGTCGACGAAGACCACAACACCGGTGTTCCCTCCGCTATCCGGGGGAATACCAAAGATGAAGTCCAAAGACATGGACTTCCAACACTCCGACGGAGTCGGTAGTGATTGTAACGGAGCCTGCGCGAATGGCGCAGGCTTTACGCGTTGGCATACCTCGCAAGCACGGATGTACTTGCGCACCCATTTATACTGGTGGTGCCAGTAGAAGTCGCGCGTGAGAAGGACGTATGTCTTCTCACGTCCGAGATGTCCCGCAGTCGGGGCATCGTGAAACTCGTACATGATCCTGAGTCGCAGGTCATGGCCATTTGGCACGACAACGCGATCCGCGTTGTCGTCGACTGCATTATAAAGAAGCAGTCCGTCGTGCACCCGATATCGGTGTGCACGCGCACGAAGTTGTTTGGGCAACTTCTGACGATCCTTGTCAGAAGGTGTTGTGCCATAGGCCAGCAAGAGTTTCGTGTCCGCGTCGTGCGCGTACGCGGCCTTCACATCGTCCAACAGAGACGATGTGGGTTTACTCGATCGCATGACGTCAATGGCATTGATGTCAGCAGCTTCTGCGTAGTCCGGCCGACGTGATAACGCGTCGGCCACCACGTTCAATCTTCCGGGTTTGTATTCGACCCGGAAGTTATTCTCCGCAAAGAATGAGTGTAGTGGGTCTAACTTGACTCACTACTTTAGCTTACACGTTGCGCTGCGTGTATGAGGAAGCGTAAGTACTTAGTAATTACTTAGGTTAATTGTATTTGAATACACAAATATAAGTTAACTTAGACAAGACTCCAAGTAGCTAGTTTAAGGTAAAATGAGAACTGTATTGTTTGTAAATTGATTTTCCTCTAAAGTCTGCTAAAACGGTTTATCATCTATGAAAGGGTTGACAGCGGCTGGCTGTCAGAGCCCCGCTAATATGCATGACTCTGATTGGTAGAAAGATGCTGCTTTCTACCAATAGGATCTTTGGGTATGTGTGGACCACTAATTGTGGTGGTCCACTTCAATGTACCCATCGGTGTGTCTTACACCAATGTGAGGAAGTATCCAAAACGTTTAACAGATAACCTATCTGTTAAATTCACAAGTGGCTTGCAGCCACTTGTACGTGTAACCCCGTTACAATGAGAGCCATCTCGCCATTCTCTGTGAAATGGGTGGTGACTTCACTGCAGTGCGTAGTGATGCATGGTCGGTGTAGACCACAAACGGTCTACTTCCAAGCAAATACACTCGGAACTTTGCGAGTGCATATTTCATGGCAAGGAGTTCCTTGTCATGCACCGGATAGTTGCGCTCAGCTGGCTTCAGCTGACGCGATTGGTGGTAGACGACACGATCACGGCCCTCGTGATCGTGCTGCATCAACGCGCATCCGATCGCGAAATCGGATGCGTCACACACTACGTGAAATGGGCGATCTTGGTCAGCCACTGCCAAGATCGGCGCCTCAGTCAAGCCCCGCTTGACTGCATCAAATGCCTTTGGCAATCGGGTGTCCAATTCCACACAGCTTCTTTCTTAAGAAGCTGTGACAGCGGGCGGATCTTGCCCGCATAATCCTCCACGTACTTGCACAAGTACGTGGCCAAGGAACTGCCTCAGTTCCTTGACACTTGAAGGCGTTGGCCATTCATTGATCACTCTGACCTTTTCCGGGTCAGGGCGAACACCATTCTTCCCTACGAGACACCCGAGGACGGGTATCTCGCTCGCCCCGAAGATACACTTCTTCAGGTTCGCGTAGAGCTTATGCTTTCGCATAAGCTCAAGTAGCCTCCGGAGATGCACCCTGTGCATCTCTACGTCGAGTCTTCCCGTCCACAGCCCGGCTGTGGATGAACACATCATCGAAGTAGCTCGGTGCGAAGTCGCGCACCGAGCGCAACAAGTGCGTCACGCACCTGTTGAAAGTCGCTGGGGCGTTCTTAAGCCCCTGTGGCATTACTAGCCATTCCCAAAGCATGCCGCTTGGCGTGCTCACTGCCGTGAGAGGGATATCGCTCTCACGCATTAGGATTTGATAAAATCCATCTCGCAAGTCCAGAGCACTGTAAACGATGCTCCCGGCCATCGAATCGATGATAACATCTTTTCGCGGTATAGGCGTCTGTGCCGGTACCGTCGCATCGTTCAGCTTGTTGTAGGCATGAACGATGCGCCATCCGCCCTGTGGCGTTTTGACACAGAACGTCGGAGCACTGTGCGGGGACTTTGATTCCCGCACTCGTCCTGCTTTGCGACGACTTTCAAAGAAGTCGTCGATTGCTTTTACTTGCTGTCGCGGCAGTGGCCACTGCCGCGTAACGCAATACGTCGTGCCCGGCACGAGATCAATCTCGTGTTGTATGCCCTGATCCTGCGGAAGCTCCGCAGGAATCTCTTCCGGGAGTACGTCTTTGTACTCCCTCAACAGTTCGTAATAGGGACTCGACTTCAGCGAGTCCCAGCCTTGTTCCTCGAAGCGCTCTCGCTTCGTCTTCGCACTGAGAGTGTCTTCACTCTCAGTGGTACTTCCCATGAAGAGCTGCCTCAGCTCTTCGCTCTCGCTCTCCGTTCTTTCGCTGTCCGAAAGAACGCAGACCTGCTCGATGCGTCCATCGTGCAAGTCGCGCGTGAAGCGCTTCCAGCTCATGACTGGAAGCGAAGTCAACTCCGACGCCGTCGTCGGAGGATTAGCGAGTTCCATTTCACGATACTGGAATCCAGTATCGGTGCGCGTGAAGACGCTTAGCGTCTCAACGTCCGGCGTCACCGCCTCAGTCTGCTAAGCAGACTGTTCTCGTGGCGTCTCGGTCCCGGACCGAGACTTGCGCAGCGTTTTCCGCTTGCGCCGTCTTCTTGTTGTGCGGAGCCCGGCTCCGCACAGTTGTTCTTCTGGTCCAGGCCCGGCCGTGGACATTTGTTCGCTGGCGGACCCTGTCCGCGGGCGCGCGGTATCAAGCCCGGCTTGACCGCATTTTCCTTCGTGCAGCCCGGCTGCACGGTAATGTGTCCCTTCGCCGGCAGACCCTGTCTGCGGGCGCGCGATATCAAGCCCGGCTTGATCGCATGGCGCTTCGTCGTGCAGCCCGGCTGCACGACAGCATGCAAATTGCGTCAGTGCTGTACGTTTGCAATCGTCCGCACTGTTTGCAGCGTCAACTCCCGGAGTTGACACGCCTTCGTCACCTCGACGCCATTCATTGGCGGAGCCCCTCATGATCGAGGGTGCGTCGGCTCCCGGAGCCGACGTGTCGTTGTCGACCTGACCTCTTCGGGTCAGGGACTGTCCCTTACACGCTTGAACGTGGGTGTTGGTTCCCGGAACCAACACATCTTTTTCTTCTGACGTCGGCAGCCTTGCCGACATGGATTCTTCTTGTGCGCATCCTCGCGCACCCCTTGGGCACTCCGGGACAGCAACATTGAGTGCCGTCTCGACTGGTGAGCCGCGCGCACCTGCTGGTGCGTGCGCTGCGGTAACAGGGCCATCGCTCTCTGTTCCGCTGTCGCGACCGAAGCGCACGAGCGTGCGCTTCTTCCAGTTTATTACCGGATCATGCCGTGGCTTGCACGGCATGCCCATTACCACGTCGAGCTTATCGTCCAGGTCCAGGACGATAAAGTGTTCGACAAACACTCGTTGTTTGTACGAGAAGCGCACGTTCACGACGCGCTTCTCGGTCTTTACGATGGCACCTGTTGCCAGTCGTACCTCCAGAAGACTTCGAGGTACATTTACCTCCTCGAAGTCAAGGCTCGGTAAACTCCGCAGTCGAGCAAAGTTGTTCGACGCGCCTGAATCTACCAAAGCTCGAAGAGAGTCACTCGCTCTCTTCGAGTAAACCTTCAAGATGACTAGGTTCGGCCTGTCATCTTGTTTCTTGCAGCGAGAGCAAGTCTCACTGGGGGCTGCAGTCCTCAGTGTCGCGTGCCCGATGTCGGCACGCGCGACTGCATTACCAGTAGGGCGCCCCGCGCCTACTGGATGTTCGCGTTTTTTGTTGGTCCGCGGCGATGCCTAGCATCGCCACGACGGCCACCTCCAGGGGGCATGGGAGCTGTACACTCCCGTGCAAAGTGACCGATCCTTCCGCAACGGAAGCATCGCACGTTACCTCCCTGCTGCTGGTAACCAGCAGTTGTTGCGTTCGAGAGGTCCATTGGTTCTGGACCTCCCGGCCTCGCTACCGGGCGCGGTTGCGGCCTCGGCACGTTCACATGCAGTTTAGCCTGCCGCAGGCTAAACTCTTCTTGCATGGCAAAAGTAATCGCAGCTTCGAGAGTACTCGGGTACTCTCGGAAGAGATAGGTCTTCACAGGCCCATCTCTAAGCCCCTTCATGAACGTGACGACTTTAGCCGCCTCGTCTATCGGGTTGGTCACGATGTTCGAGACCAAGTACCGTGCACGCTGCGCGTAAGCATGGACGTCATGCTTACCCTGCTGCAGGTCGAGGAATTCCGCCCTCGACCGGAACTCGTTTTGCGGGAGCTCAAACGCTTGTCTGAGCTCCTCTTTGAATGTTTCGTACGTGCTAAAGCACGTAGGATCTGAGCGTCGGCGTCCATACGCCCAACTCCTCGCTCGTCCGCCAAGACATGACATGGCAAACGCGACCTTTGACAACGGGTCGACGATACGTCGAGCCGCAATGGCTGTGTCGAGCTCGACAAGCCATCGGAGGAGAGGTTCGCCCTCTCTTCCCACGTAATTGCTTACGCTCAATTTTAATGATTGAGCACGCGTTGTCGTCCCCGCCGACGCCGTCGCTGAGGAAGTAGCATCACGCTGCTCCTTCATGATGAAACCCGAGAGCAACACCATGTTTCTCTGTCGGCGATAGCGTACGCAGCATCGTAGCTATCGCCGCTTCTCCAATGACTGTTGACAGTCGTTGGAGGGCCTCCCACTCTGGGTCAGACAGGTGGGGGCAGTCAGCGCCTGCAACATGCGTTGCAGGCGTATTGGAGCTCTCCATGGGCACCTCCGTGCTCATGTGGTTATCGGCTCCGCGTTCGTACACCGCGTACGAACGTCAAGCAGTCGGTCGTTGGACGGACTACAAAGTGCTACCAGGTGTAGTGGGTCTAACTTGACTCACTACTTTAGCTTACACGTTGCGCTGCGTGTATGAGGAAGCGTAAGTACTTAGTAATTACTTAGGTTAATTTTATTTGAATACACAAATATAAGTTAACTTAGACAAGACTCCAAGTAGCTAGTTTAAGGTAAAATGAGAACTGTATTACTTGTAAATTGATCTTCCTCTAAAAATCTGTTAAAATCTGTTTATCATCTATGAAAGTGTTGACAGCGGCTGGTTGTCAGAGCCCCGCTAATATGCATGACTCTGATTGGTAGAAAGATGCTGCTTTCTACCAATAGGATCTTTGGGTATGTGTGGACCACTCATTGTGGTGGTCCACTTCAATGTATCCATTGGTGTGTCTTACACCAATGTGAGGAAGCATCCAAAACTTTTAACAGATAACCTATCTGTTAAATTCACAAGTGGCTTGAAGCCACTTGTGCGTGTAACCCCGTTACACCATTTGTGGTCTACACCGATCATGCATCACTGCGCGCCGCAGTGAAGTCGCTACACATATCACAAAGAATGGCGAGATGGCTCTCATTCTTTGCGGAGTATAACTTCCGGGTCGAATACAAACCCGGAAGATTGAACGTGGTGGCCGACGCGTTATCACGTCGGCCGGACTATGCAGAAGCTGTTGACGTCAATGCCATTGACGCCATGCGATCGAGCAAACCCACATCATCTCTCTTGGATGATGTGAAGGCCGCGTACGCGCACGACGCGGACACGAAACTCTTGCTGGCCTATGGCACAACACCTTCTGACAAGGATCGTCAGAAGTTGCCCAAACAACTTCGTGCGCGTGCACACCGATATCGGGTGCACGACGGACTGCTTCTTTATAATGCAGTCGACGACAACGCGGACCGCGTTGTCGTGCCAAATGACCATGACCTGCGACTCAGGATCATGTACGAGTATCATGATGCCCCGACTGCGGGACATCTCGGACGTGAGAAGACATACGTCCTTCTCACGCGCGACTTCTACTGGCACCACCAGTATAAATGGGTGCGCAAGTACATCCGTGCTTGCGAGGTGTGCCAACGCGTAAAGCCTGCGCCATTCGCGCAGGCTCCGTTACAATCACTACCGACTCCGTCGGAGTGTTGGAAGTCCATGTCTTCGGACTTCATCTTTGGTCTTCCCCCGGACAGCGGAGGGAATACCGGTGTTGTGACCTTCGTCGACCGCTTCAGCAAGATGGTACATCTTGCTGCGGTGCCGGCAGAAGTGACCGCGAAACAGACGGCCCGTCTGTTCGTTGACATGGTGTTCAAACACCATGACATGCTGTCCGACATCGTGTCGGACAGAGACCCGCGCTTCACAGCGCAACTGTGGCAAGAAGTGTTTACACTTCTTGGGAGCCAGCTTTCCATGTCGACTGCGGATCATCCGCAGACGGACGGCCAAACCGAGCGCGTGAATCGCGTGCTCGTCGATATGTTGAAGAGCTACGCTCACTCGTTCCAATACTGGAGCGAGTGCTTATCGATGGCAGAGTTTGCCATCAATAACTCGGTGCATGCCTCGACCGGGCATACACCGTTCTACGTGAATGCCATGCGGCATCCACGTCTACCGAGTTTACTCGGAGTGATGGCTCCCACTTTAAATGGGGGAGGATCTACGACTGCAATACAGCAGCCGCAGAAAACCGCTGACACTTGCACAGTGTCTGCTGCAACAATGGACAAACCACATGAGTCTGCGCAGGGTGCAGACTCCTCCAACGCCAAGGGCAACGACCACGGGTCTGCGCAGGGCGCAGACACCGCAAAGAACCACGCAGAGGCAGGGCCTCTAGTGGAGAACGAGCTGAATGACTTCAGCTCGGATGCAATCAGTTTCATCACCAAAAGACAAGCCGTGATTCGGTTTGTCCAATGCGGGCAGAGGCAACACAAATGAATTTAAAGTTGGTTCATTAGTTTTGTAACTACTCAAAACCTTCCTAAACATGCAGTTTCGGATTTCGGAGCAAGCAAGCTTGCTCCGCGCTTCATCGGGCCGTTCACTGTGTTGGCACGGCACGGCAACGCTTACACGCTAGACATACCGTCTAGCATGCGCCTCCATCCGACCTTTTACGTCGGACGGCTGAAGCCATACCTGCAGCACGAGCCATCTAGCTCGGCTGACCCGAAGCCTCGGCAGGAGCCGAGGCAGAAGCGGAGGACTTGGCCTCGGCGACGAGCAGCCTCTCCTCCAGCGCGCGGACGCGCTGGAGCAACCCCTTCATCTGGGTCCCCAGCTCGACCTGGATATTCGAGGCGGTCTGCGAGACCGCCGCGACTTGGGCCTTCTGGTTCGCCAGCTTCTGTTTCAGGGCGGCGAACTCAGCTCCCTGAAGACGCACCACGGCGGTCACCCGGTCGTGTAGAGGCGCATACTGATCAGCCCGGGGCTGATCATACCCGGGGCGTGTTCCCACCCCCGCCACCGCCGATCCGTGACGCCCGCGGCTCAACCCGCTGGATTGTTGAGCGGATTGTTGACCATAGTATCCCGAAAACGAACCCTCAAGGGGCTCGTTTTCGTATTCGTTGGAGAGGATTTCCTCCCCATCGAGATACATAGAGCCGCGGAACGTCTTGCTGGAGGACGTTCCGGAAATGGTGAGGGCGTATGAGGAGCAGTACGCGCTGGCGCAGCGGAAGTAACACGAGCGCTGCGATCATCGCCAGCGCCCGAACCCTCATGTGCTAAGAACTTGGCACGGAGCTCTTTGAGACTCTCGGGCACACGGAACGACTTGTACCCGTTCAGGTCGCGGTCGCTCAAGCGGACCGCGCCTGGGAAGCATTGCGTACACTGAAAGCCCTCGGTGTAGTGGGTCTAACTTGACTCACTACTTTAGCTTACACGTTGCGTACACTGAAAGCCCTCGGTGTAGTGGGTCTAACTTGACTCACTACTTTAGCTTACACGTTGCGCTGCGTGTATGAGGAAGCGTAAGTACTTAGTAATTACTTAGGTTAATTTTATTTGAATACACAAATATAAGTTAACTTAGACAAGACTCCAAGTAGCTAGTTTAAGGTAAAATGAGAACTGTATTGTTTGTAAATTGATCTTCCTCTAAAGTCTGCTAAAACGGTTTATCATCTATGAAAGGGTTGACAGCGGCTGGCTGTCAGAGCCCCGCTAATATGCATGACTCTGATTGGTAGAAAGGTGCTGCTTTCTACCAATAGGATCTTTGGGTAGGTGTGGACCACTAATTGTGGTGGTCCACTTCAATGTATCCATTGGTGTGTCTTACACCAAGGTGAGGAAGTATCTAAAACTTTTAACAGATATCGTATCTGTTAAATTCACAAGTGGCTTGAAGCCACTTGTGCGTGTAACCCCGTTACACCATCCCCCCTTAAGGTTAGACGCGCGGGGTCTCCGCACGTCAATCTTTGGAATTGACCATTCGTCAATTCTCCGCGTTTGGAGAAGAATTCCGCGCTCATTCAACGATGAGCGCGCCTCAAGAAAAGAAGAATCCGAAGTCGGTGGAGAGTCATCTCTCCATCGACGACTACTTCGAGCGTCAGAAGGCGAAGTACGGCGACGTCGTCGACTTCGACGACGACGATGAAGACATGGAGGGCGAGGAGGACTCACCCTCAAAGCGTAAAGACTCAGTGTCGAGCGAATCGCTCGACCCTCACGCCAAGAACGTTCGCCCGCGTGAAGGGAACGAATCGGACGCTTCGAGTTCGAACCGTTCGCGTACTGAGAGCGATACCCCACTCGCTTCCGCTGGGGCTCTCAGTACTCCGCGCGCTGCGCCTGCAGCGCGCAATCCATGGATGCCGTCCGCGTCCGAGATCGCGGACCGGTATGGGAACTCGGTACCTCCGAATGAGGTACCGCTGTACGTATGCAGCGCCATCAAAGATGACGCTGTGTCTGTTGGGCTGCACTTTGATGCGGAAACGCATCAAAGGCGCGATTACTACATCGGACGCTTCCATGAGCTCCGATGGTTCCAAAGCAAGAAGACATCTTATCGCAGCAAAGTGCCCGAGTGGCAGGCACTGTGTCAAAGTTGGAACGCCTTTGTTGAGAACTTCAACAAGAAGCCGAATGCTTACCTTGATTGGATTAACGGGTTAAGCAAGCACGTGATCGCTTCGAGACGTACGCGAAGCGTGGAAAGCTGGAGCAACTCCACGTTGCTGCGGAGGAGGAGGCAAATGTGCCGTGCGCTGTGCCCGAGGGCTTTCAGTGCACGAAGTGCTTCCCAGGCGTGGTCCGCTTGAGCGACCGCGACCTGAACGGGTACACGTCGCTCCGTGTGCCCGAGAGTCTCAAAGAGCTCCGTGCTAAGTTCTTAGCACGTGAGGGTTCGGGCGCTAGCGATGATCGCAGCGCTCGTGTTACTTCCGCTGCGCCAGCGCGTACTGCTCCTCGTACGCCCTCACCATTTCCGGAACGTCCTCCAGCAAGACGTTCCGCGGCTCCCATGTATCTCGATGGGGAGGAAATCCTCTCCAACGAATACGAAAACGAGCCCCTTGAGGGTTCGTTTTCGGGATACTATGGTCAACAATCCGCTCAACAATCCAGCGGGTTGAGCCGCGGGCGTCACGGATCGGCGGTGGTGGGGGTGGGAACACGCCCCGGGTATGATCAGCCCCGGGCTGATCAGTATGCGCCTCTCCACGACCGGGTGACCGCCGTGGTGCGTCTTCAGGGCGCTGAGTTCGCCGCCCTGAAACAGGAGCTGGCGAACCAGAAGGCCCAAGTCGCGGCGGTCTCGCAGACCGCCTCGAATATCCAGGTCGAGCTGGGGACCCAGATGAAGGGGTTGCTCCAGCGCGTCCGCGCGCTGGAGGAGAGGCTGCTCGTCGCCGAGGCCAAATCCGCTTCTGCCTCGGCTCCTGCCGAGGCTTCGGGTCAGCCGAGCTAGATGGCTCGTGCTGCAGGTATGGCTTCAGCCGTCCGACGTAAAAGGTCGGATGGAGGCGCATGCTAGACGGTATGTCTAGCGTGTAAGCGTTGCCGTGCCGTGCCAACACAGTGAACGGCCCGATGAAGCGCGGAGCAAGCTTGCTTGCTCCGAAATCCGAAACTGCATGTTTAGGAAGGTTTTGAGTAGTTACAAAACTAATGAACCAACTTTAAATTCATTTGTGTTGCCTCTGCCCGCATTGGACAAACCGAATCACGGCTTGTCTTTTGGTGATGAAACTGATTGCATCCGAGCTGAAGTCATTCAGCTCGTTCTCCGCTAGAGGCCCTGCCTCTGCGTGGTTCTTTGCGGTGTCTGCGCCCTGCGCAGACCCGTGGTCGTTGCCCTTGGCGTTGGAGGAGTCTGCACCCTGCGCAGACTCATGTGGTTTGTCCATTGTTGCAGCAGACACTGTGCAAGTGTCAGCGGTATTCTGCGGCTGCTGTATTGCAGTCGTAGATCCTCCCCCACTTAAAGTGGGAGCCATCACTCCGAGTAAACTCGGTAGACGTGGATGCCGCATGGCATTCACGTAGAACGGTGTATGCCCGGTCGAGGCATGCACCGAGTTATTGATGGCAAACTCTGCCATCGATAAGCACTCGCTCCAGTATTGGAACGAGTGAGCGTAGCTCTTCAACATATCGACGAGCACGCGATTCACGCGCTCGGTTTGTCCGTCTGCGGATGATCCGCAGTCGACATGGAAAGCTGGCTCCCAAGAAGTGTAAACACTTCTTGCCACAGGTGCGCTGTGAAGCGCGGGTCTCTGCCCGACACGATGTCGGACAGCATGCCATGGTGTTTGAACACCATGTCAACGAACAGACGGGCCGTCTGCTTCGCGGTCACCTCTGCTGGCACCGCAGCAAGATGTACCATCTTGCTGAGGCGGTCGACGAAGACCACAACACCGGTGTTCCCTCCGCTATCCGGGGAATACCAAAGATGAAGTCCAAAGACATGGACTTCAACACTCCGACGGAGTCGGTAGTGATTGTAACGGAGCCTGCGCGAATGGCGCAGGCTTTACGCGTTGGCATACCTCGCAAGCACGGATGTACTTGCGCACCCATTTATACTGGTGGTGCCAGTAGAAGTCGCGCGTGAGAAGGACGTATGTCTTCTCACGTCCGAGATGTCCCGCAGTCGGGGCATCGTGAAACTCGTACATGATCCTGAGTCGCAGGTCATGGCCATTTGGCACGACAACGCGGTCCGCGTTGTCGTCGACTGCATTATAAAGAAGCAGTCCGTCGTGCACCCGATATCGGTGTGCACGCGCACGAAGTTGTTTGGGCAACTTCTGACGAGCCTTGTCAGAAGGTGTTGTGCCATAGGCCAGCAAGAGTTTCGTGTCCGCGTCGTGCGCGTACGCGGCCTTCACATCATCCAAGAGAGATGATGTGGGTTTGCTCGATCGCATGGCGTCAATGGCATTGACGTCAACAGCTTCTGCATAGTCCGGCCGACGTGATAACGCGTCGGCCACCACGTTCAATCTTCCGGGTTTGTATTCGACCCGGAAGTTATACTCCGCAAAGAATGAGAGCCATCTCGCCATTCTCTGTGAAATGTATGGTGACTTCACTGCAGTGCGTAGTGAAGCATGGTCGGTGTAGACCACAAATGGTCTACTCCCAAGCAAATACACTCGGAACTTTGCGAGTGCATACTTCATGGCAAGGAGTTCCTTGTCATGCACCGGATAGTTGCGCTCAGCTGGCTTCAGCTGACGCGATTGGTGGTAGACGACACGATCACGGCCCTCGTGATCGTGCTGCATCAACGCGCATCCGATCGCGAAATCGGATGCGTCACACACTACGTGAAATGGGCGATCTTGGTCAGCCACTGCCAAGATCGGCGCCTCAGTCAAGCCCCGCTTGACTGCATCAAATGCCTTTTGGCAATCGGGTGTCCAATTCCACACAGCTTCTTTCTTAAGAAGCTGTGACAGCGGGCGGATCTTGCCCGCATAATCCTCCGCGTACTTGCACAAGAACGTGGCTGCCAAGGAACTGCCTCAGTTCCTTGACACTTGAAGGCGTTGGCCATTCATTGATCACTCTGACCTTTCCGGGTCAGGGCGAACACCATTCTTCCCTACGAGACACCCGAGGACGGGTATCTCGCTCGTCCCGAAGATACACTTCTTCAGGTTCGCGTAGAGCTTATGCTTTCGCATAAGCTCAGAAGCTCGGAGATGCACCCTGTGCATCTCTACGTCGAGTCTTCCCGTCCACAGCCCGGCTGTGGATGAACACATCATCGAAGTAGCTCGGTGCGAAGTCGCGCACCGAGCGCAACAAGTGCGTCACGCACCTGTTGAAAGTCGCTAGCGTTCTTAAGCCCCTGTGGCATTACTAGCCATTCCCAGAGCATGCCGCTTGGCGTGCTCACTGCCGTGAGAGGGATATCGCTCTCACGCATTAGGATTTGATAAAATCCGTCTCGCAAGTCGAGAGCACTGTAAACGGTGCTCCTGGTCATCAAATCGATGATAACATCTTTTTGCGGTATCGGCGTCTGCGCCGGTACCGTCGCATCGTTCAGCTTGTTGTAGGCATGAACGATGCGCCATCCGCCCTGTGGCGTTTTGACACAGAACGTCGGAGCACTGTGCGGCGACTTTGATTCCCGCACTTGTCCTGCTTTGCGACGACTTTCAAAGAAGTCGTCGATTGCTTTTACTTTGCTCTCGCGGCAGTGGCCACTGCCGCGTGACACAGTACTTTCGTGCCCGGCACGAGATCAATCTCGTGCTGAATGCCCTTATCCTGCGGAAGCTCCGCAGGAATTCTTCCGGGAGTACGTCTTCGTACTCCCTCAACACTCGTAATAGGGACTCGACTTCAGCGAGTCCCAACCTTGTTCCTCGAAGCGCTCTCGCTTGTCTTCGCACTGAGAGTGTCTTCACTCTCAGTGGTACTTCCCAGGAAGAGCTGCCTCAGCTCTTCGCTCGCTCTCCGTTCTTTCGCTGTCCGAAGAACACAGACTTGCTCGATGCGTCCATCGCGCAAGTCGCGTGAAGCGCTTCCAGCTCATGACTGGAAGCGAAGTCAACTCCGACGCCGTCGTCGGAGGATTAGCGAGTTCCATTTCACGATACTGGAATCCAGTATCGGTGCGCGTCAAGACGCTTAGCGTCTCAACGTCCGGCGTCACCGCCTCAGTCTGCTAAGCAGACTGTTCTCGTGGCGTCTCGGTCCCGGACCGAGACTTGCGCAGCGTTTTCCGCTTGCGCCGTCTTCTTGTTGTGCGGAGCCCGGCTCCGCACAGTTGTTCTTCTGGTCCAGGCCCGGCCGTGGACAGTTGTTCGCCGGCGGACCCTGTCCGCGGGCGCGCGGTATCAAGCCCGGCGTGACCGTATTTTCCTTCATGCAGCCCGGCTGCACGGTAATGTGTCCCTTCGCCGGCAGACCCTGTCTGCGGGCGCGCGATATCAAGCCCGGCTTGATCGCATGGCGCTTCGTCGTGCAGCCCGGCTGCACGACAGCATGCAAATTGCGTCAGTGCGGTACGTTTGCAATCGTCCGCACTGTTTGCAGCGTCAATACCCGGAGTTGACACGCCTTCGTCACCTCGACGCCATTCATTGGCGGAGCCCCTCATGATCGAGGGTGCGTCGGCTCCCGGAGCCGACGTGTCGTTGTCGACCTGACCTCTTCGGGTCAGGGACTGTCCCTTACACGCTTGAACGTGGGTGTTGGTTCCCGGAACCAACACATCTTTTTCTTCCGACGTCGGCAGCATTGCCGACGTGGGTCTCACTTGTGCGCGCCCTCGCGCACTTCTTGGGCACTCCGGGACAGCAACATTGAGTGCCGTCTCGACTGGTGAGCCGCGCGCACCTGCTGGTGCGTGCGCTGCGGTAACAGGGCCATCGCTCTCTGTTCCGCTGTCGCGACCGAAGCGCACGAGCGTGCGCTTCTTCCAGTCTATCACCGGATCATGCCGTGCAAGCCACGGCATGTCCATTACTACGTCGAACTTATCGTCCAGGTCCAGGACGATAAAGTGTTCGACAAACACTTGTTGTTTGTACGAGAAGCGCACGTTCACGACGCGCTTCTCGGTTCTTACGATGGCACCTGTTGCCAATCGTACCTCCAGAAGACTTCGAGGTGTATCTACCTCCTCGAAGTCAAGTCTCGGCAGGCTTCGTAGTCGAGCGAAGTTGTTCGACGCGCCTGAATCTACCAAAGCTCGAAGAGAGTCACTCGCTCTCTTCGAGTAAACCTTCAAGATGACTAGGTTCGGCCTGTCATCTTGTTTCTTGCAGCGAGAGCAAGTCTCACTGGGGGCTGCAGTCCTCAGTGTCGCGTGCCCAATGTCGGCACGCGCGACTGCATTACCAGTAGGGCGCCCCGCGCCTACTGGATGTTGGCGTTTTTTGTTGGTCCGCGGCGATGCCTAGCATCGCCACGACGGCCACCTCCAGGGGGCATGGGAGCTGTACACTCCCGTGCAAAGTGACCGATCCTTCCGCAACGGAAGCATCGCACGTTACCTCCCTGCTGCTGGTAACCAGCAGTTGTTGCGTTCGAGAGGTCCATTGGTTCTGGACCTCCCGGCCTCGCTACCGGGCGCGGTTGCGGCCTCGGCACGTTCACATGCAGTTTAGCCTGCCGCAGGCTAAACTCTTCTTGCATGGCAAGGGTGATTGCAGCTTCGAGAGTACTCGGGTACTCTCGGAAGAGATAGGTCTTCACAGGCCCATCTCTAAGCCCCTTCATGAACGTGACGACTTTAGCCGCCTCGTCTATCGGGTTGGTCACGATGTTCGAGACCAAGTACCGTGCACGCTGCGCGTAAGCATGGACGTCATGCTTACCCTGCTGCAGGTCGAGGAATTCCGCCCTCGACCGGAACACGTTTTGCGGGGACTCAAACGCTTGTTTGAGCTCCTCTTTGAATGTTTCGTACGTGCTAAAGCACGTAGGATCTGAGAGTCGGCGTCCATACGCCCAACTCCTTGCGCGTCCGCCAAGGCAGGACATGGCGAACGCGACCTTCGACAGCGGGTCGACGATGCGTCGAGCCGCTATGGCTGTGTCGAGTTCGACAAACCATCGGAGGAGAGGCTCGCCCTCTCTTCCCACGTAATTGCTTACGCTCAATTTTAATGGTTGAGCACGCGGTGTCGTCCCTGACGACGCTGTTACTGAGGAAGCAGCGTCACGATGCTCCTTCATGATGAACCCCAGAGCAACACGATGTTTCTCCGTCGGCGATAGCGTACTCAGCATTGTAGCTATCGCCGCTTCTCCAATGACTGTTGACAGTCGTTGGAGGGCCTCCCACTCTGGGTCAGACAGGTGGGGGCAGTCAGCGCGTGCAACATGCGTTGCAGGCGTGTTGGAGCTCTCCATGGGCACCTCCGTGGTCAAATGGTTCTCGGCTCCGCGTTCGTACACCGCGTACGAACGTGAAGCAGTCGGTCGTTGGACGGACTACAAAGTGCTACCAGGTGTAGTGGGTCTAACTTGACTCACTACTTTAGCTTACACGTTGCGCAACGTGTATGAGGAAGCGTAAGTACTTAGTAATTACTTAGGTTAATTATATTTGAATACACAAATATAAGTTAACTTAGACAAGACTCCAAGTAGCTAGTTTAAGGTAAAATGAGAACTGTATTGCTTGTAAATTGATCTTCCTCTAAAAATCTGCTAAAATCTGTTTATCATCTATGAAAGGGTTGACAGCGGCTGGCTGTCAGAGCCCCGCTAATATGCATGACTCTGATTGGTAGAAAGGTGCTGCTTTCTACCAATAGGATCTTTGGGTATGTGTGGACCACTCACGGTGGTGGTCCACTTCAATGTATCCATCGGTGTGTCTTACACCAATGTGAGGAAGTATCCAAAACGTTTAACAGATAACCTATCTGTTAAATTCACAAGTGGCTTGCAGCCACTTGTACGTGTAACCCCGTTACATCAGTGATGACGTAATCAGGGGAGATGTCACACGGACCTCGACGAACCTCGACGAATTCCTGGCGGCCCAGCTTCGGGCGACTCTCAGCGCCGCCACCAAGGCCGACGCCGCGCGTCAAGACCGAGAACGCCCCCGATGCCCCCGCACGTGGACACTCCGACGCGCGCCCTGAACGAAAGGCGCAGGCGGAAGGCGTGCCGCAGCGCACGGCGCAAGCTGGCTCGGCAAAGCGGGCGAAGTCTGCGAGTGGCAAGTCGACAGTGCGAGGGGGAAGGGACGCCTTGTCCCGTGGAGAGAAATCGAAGAAACCCCCAAGCACCGTGGTGATCCGGATAGTTCCGATTTTGGCTCAAGCTCCGACGGGAGTTCATCGGACTCCGACAGCTCCAATAGCTCGTCGTTTGAAGATGTCGCCCAGGGCGCACCGACTGTTGCAGAGCTGGAGGGACGCTATTCACGTTCCGGCCATATGTGAATGCGAACAGCCTGGAGGATTTCGATGAGAAGGCGTCGCTGGCGGTCCGGACAAGGTGGCTGGAGAGATTCCAAAGCATTGCGGCTCAGGGCGGATAGACGGACAAGGTTAAGATATACGAGATGAAGCTCAAGTTGTCCGCCGCCGTCCGGAACTGGCGCGCGAACCTCCGCCCGAAGGTGAGACGAGACTGGAAGAAGTTCCTGAAGGAGTTCCGTGGGATGTATTGCAAAGCAAAGACCTCAGACTCCGAACGCTACTACACGATGGTTCAGAGGAAATCCGAAAGCCCACTAGAGTTTTACTACCGCCTGAACAAGGTGGCAGATAAGGCGGGTATTGACTTTGACTCGTCGTCCAAGCAGCGGGAACGTCATCAGAAGGTATTCACGAAGAAGCTCTTGGACTCACGCCTTCGATCGACGTTGCAGGGCCAACGTATCCGGAGACTACGTGACTTGGAGTACGTCCTAAAGCAGCACGAAGAGATGACCCAATGCGACGACTACGATGCTCCTCAGGCCAAGCGGGACTTCCGGGCGGACAATGTTCCGCAGGGACGGTTCCAGTCGAAGCGTGCCGGCCGCGCGTATGTGGTTCAGGTCGAAGATGTGTCGGCCGAAGGTGAAGATGATCGGGAAGTGCGGTTCCAAGATGCGGTGGAAGAAGTTCCTACCACCCCGTCGACGGCAAGCTCGTCTGTTGGAAGTGCGCCAACCAGAGGTGATTCCTGGCGAGACGAAGATCGCGTGCCAGATATTTCAAGCACTGTCTTCCGTATTATGGAGAACTCAGGTTGGAGACCTCCTTCGGGCGGAGATTTCCGAACACCACCTCGGTCTCCTCGTTTCGACACTGCGAACCGTACCAAGTTCTGTGAGCGCTGCAATGATTTTGGACATTCTACGGAGAGCTGCTGGACCGACCTCAAGTGTGATCGCTGCGGCCGGAAAGGGCGCCCCGCCCGCCTGTGCAGAGTTCGACCCCGCCTATTCTGCAAGAAGTTTCATGAAGACCAATGTGAAGAGTGGAAGAAGTTCCAAGCTGTGAAGACTCTCGCTCGTCAAGGTACACTGGACCTTCCGTCCGCTATCCGGAATCAACTACTGGATGGGGACGTCGATTCTGGGGAACAACAGTTAAACTAACAAGCCCGCTGGATGGGGATCGAGAACGCGTCGGGCTCAAGACTACCCCGGAATTGTGTGTCCTAGTGTATATTGGACCAGAGTTGAGGAGCAAGCACCAAGATAACCATCAATGCATGACTGTGATTTCAGAGGAAAACGACAAGTACCTATCCGATCAACAGCGTTTGGAGCGGTCTCGGTTGGAAGAAGGTCGTCTGGGGGATAATAATTCAGACGACCCTCCCGAATTCCGACTGGGGCCCGGCCAAAGGTACGGATGGTGGAAAGAGCACAACCCTGAGGACACCAAGAAAGTGGCGATGGTGCATGGTGCTGTGAACAATTATCGAACGGATATCCTCCTGGACTCCGGAGCATCTGTTAGCATGGTGAGTTTGGACCTTGCGCGTAGGCTCAAACTCCGGCTTAAGTTTTGCAAACAGCTCCGGGTGTCTGGACTGGGTGGTGTCCCGACAATTATCACGGCTACTACCGAGGTGAAGATTACCTTGGGACCGCGCGTGATCTACATTATGGAACTATGGGTGGCGAACATTGGCGAAGGTGTGGATGTGCTTCTCGGTATGAACTTCATGTACTCGGCTGGGGTTCGATTGTGCGCTCAGGAAGATTGGTCAAGCTGCCGGACGAAGAGACGGTACTGCTAGCTGGTCGGACTGCGGACCACATAGGACGTGGCCTGGACCTGGCCGTCACTCCGAAAGAGAGTCTGTACTTGGCCCCAGGTGAGGCGGCCGTCGTCCGAATTGACTACGGCCAGAGCAATCCGCAACGCGAAGTCGTTTGGGCTGGTCGAGGTGACGCAGATTATCTATGCTGCGAAGTCCTGGCCAGTTGCTGTGAAGGTGGTCAACATTTCGATCAAGACAGTCTGGATTGACCCTCGAACGGCGGTGGCCCGGGTTGTGGAGTTTGGATTTTTCCCGACAGCTGGAAGGTTTGTCCGTCCAGGATTACGGAGGTATCGAGAATGGCAAGTGATGATTTATGAAAGTACCAACTCGAGGGAGCTCAGAGAGCGTGAGGAGCGACTCGCTCGAGTGCATCAGAGTTCTGAACCACCGTGTGTCCAGACTCCCGATTACCCGTGGCCCACGAAGTTACTCACTCGGTCACCAGTTGATTCGGCGCAGGTACACATGGTGCGCCTGCAGCCTAAACCTGGCGTGAAGGCGGAAGGGCGTTGCCCGGATCAGACTCCTCGACCTTCGGGAACCGAGAGTTCCGGAGTGTCCGAAAGAGAATGCACGGTTCCTGAGGCTGCCCCAGGTGAGGTACCCGTACCAGGCGAGAATGTTGAGAATGCGAGCTCGGTGTCTGAAGTTGCAAAGATTCAGCCGGAGACAATCGAAGATCCTGAAAGGAGCCCGGATGAGGACTCTGGGTCGGACTTGGACGAGTTTTATGACGCGATCAGTTTTGACGATGAGTGTCTGACCAAGTGCGTCCCGGAAATCCCCGTCGGAGTCGAGTCGAATGTTGAACGGAGTCCTGAACGATTGTCTATTCCGGTCCGAAGGCTCGAAGTGGAGTGCGAACGATGCATGCAGATGAGTGCGGAAGAGCTGAACCTGGAACCAGCCGTGTACATCCACGAAGGTAGTGAGTTACTGGCTCAGCTGCGCGACGAACTGGCCATGCTTCCGGAACTCCAAGAGCTGAGTCCAAGGTGTGATATCGAGAAGGCCGACGTTGGATGTAACGGGGTTACACGCACAAGTGGCTGCAAGTCACTTGTGAATTTAACAGATAGGTTATCTGTTAAACGTTTTGGATACTTCCTCACATTGGTGTAAGACACACCGATGGATACATTGAAGTGGGCCACCACCGTGAGTGGTCCACACATACCCAAAGATCCTATTGGTAGAAAGCAGCACCTTTCTACCAATCAGAGTCATGCATATTAGCGGGGCTCTGACAGCCAGCCGCTGTCAACCCTTTCATAGATGATAAACAGTTTTTAGCAGATTTTAGAGGAAGATCAATTTACAAGCAATACAGTTCTCATTTTACCTTAAACTAGCTACTTGGAGTCTTGTCTAAGTTAACTTATATTTGTGTATTCAAATACAATTAACCTAAGTAATTACTAAGTACTTACGCTTCCTCATACACGTTGCGCAACGTGTAAGCTAAAGTAGTGAGTCAAGTTAGACCCACTACACCTGGTAGCACTTTGTAGTCCGTCCAACGACCGACTGCTTCACGTTCGTACGCGGTGTACGAACGCGGAGCCGAGAACCATTTGACCACGGAGGTGCCCATGGAGAGCTCCAACACGCCTGCAACGCATGTTGCACGCGCTGACTGCCCCCACCTGTCTGACCCAGAGTGGAGGCCCTCCAACGACTGTCAACAGTCATTGGAGAAGCGGCGATAGCTACAATGCTGAGTACGCTATCGCCGACGGAGAAACATCGTGTTGCTCTGGGGTTCATCATGAAGGAGCATCGTGACGCTGCTTCCTCAGTAACAGCGTCGTCAGGGACGACACCGCGTGCTCAACCATTAAAATTGAGCGTAAGCAATTACGTGGGAAGAGAGGGCGAGCCTCTCCGATGGTTTGTCGAACTCGACACAGCCATAGCGGCTCGACGCATCGTCGACCCGCTGTCGAAGGTCGCGTTCGCCATGTCCTGCCTTGGCGGACGCGCAAGGAGTTGGGCGTATGGACGCCGACTCTCAGATCCTACGTGCTTTAGCACGTACGAAACATTCAAAGAGGAGCTCAAACAAGCGTTTGAGTCCCCGCAAAACGTGTTCCGGTCGAGGGCGGAATTCCTCGACCTGCAGCAGGGTAAGCATGACGTCCATGCTTACGCGCAGCGTGCACGGTACTTGGTCTCGAACATCGTGACCAACCCGATAGACGAGGCGGCTAAAGTCGTCACGTTCATGAAGGGGCTTAGAGATGGGCCTGTGAAGACCTATCTCGTCCGAGAGTACCCGAGTACTCTCGAAGCTGCAATCACCCCTTGCCATGCAAGAAGAGTTTAGCCTGCGGCAGGCTAAACTGCATGTGAACGTGCCGAGGCCGCAACCGCGCCCGGTAGCGAGGCCGGGAGGTCCAGAACCAATGGACCTCTCGAACGCAACAACTGCTGGTTACCAGCAGCAGGGAGGTAACGTGCGATGCTTCCGTTGCGGAAGGATCGGTCACTTGCACGGAGTGTACAGCCCCATGCCCCTGGAGGTGGCCGTCGTGGCGATGCTAGGCATCGCCGCGGACCAACAAAAACGCGAACATCCAGTAGGCGCGGGGCGCCCTACTGGTATTGCAGTCGCGCGTGCCGACATTGGGCACGCGACACTGAGGACTGCAGCCCCAGTGAGACTTGCTCTCGCTGTAAGAAACAAGATGACAGGCCGAACCTAGTCATCTTGAGGTTTACTCGAAGAGAGCGAGTGACTCTCTTCGAGCTTTGGTAGATTCAGGCGCGTCGAACAACTTTGTTCGACTACCAAGCTCAGCCGAGACTTGACTTCGAGGAGGTAGATACACCTCGAAGTCTTTCTGAGGTACGATTGGCAACAGGTGCCATCAAGAACCGAGAAGCGCGTCGTGAACGTGCGCTTCTCGTACAAACAATAAGTGTTTGTCGAACACTTTATCGTCCTGGACCTGGACGATAAGTTCGACGTAGTAATGGGCATGCCGTGGCTTGCACGGCATGATCCGGTGATAGACTGGAAGAAGCGCACGCTCGTGCGCTTCGGTCGCGACAGCGGAACAGAGAGCGATGGCCCTGTTACCGCAGCGCACGCACCAGCAGGTGCGCGCGGCTCACCAGTCGAGACGGCACTCAATGTTGCTGTCCCGGAGTGCTCAAGAAGTGCGCGAGGGCGCGCACAGTGACCCACGTCGGCAATGCTGCCGACGTCGGAAGAATAGATGTGTTGGTTCCGGAAACCAACACCCACGTTCAAGCGTGTAAGGGACAGTCCCTGACCCGAAGAGGTCAGGTCGACAACGGCGCGTCGGCTCCGGGAGCCGACGCACCCTCGGTCATGAGGGGCTCCGCCAATGAATGGCGTCGAGGTGACGAAGGCGTGTCAACTCCGGGAGTTGACGCTGCAAACAGTGCGGACGGTTGCAAACGTACCGCACTGACGCACTTTGCATGCTGTCGTGCAGCCGGGCTGCACGACGAAGCGCCGTGCGATCAAGCCGGGCTTGATATCGCGCGCCCGCAGACAGGGTCTGCCGGCGAAGGGACACATTACCGTGCAGCCGGGCTGCACGAAGGAAAATGCGGTCAAGCCGGGCTTGATACCGCGCGCCCGCGGACAGGGTCCGCCGGCGAACAACTGTCCACGGCCGGGCCTGGACCAGAAGAACAACTGTGCGGAGCCCGGCTCCGCACAACAAGAAGACGGCGCAAGCGGAAAACGCTGCGCAAGTCTCGGTCCGGGACCGAGACGCTACAAGAGCAGTCTGCTGAGCAGACTGAGGCGGTGACGCCGGACGTTGAGACGCTAAGCGTCTTGACGCGCACCGATACTGGATTCCAGTATCGTGAAATGGAACTCGCTAGTCCTCCGACGACGGCGTCGGAGTTGACTTCGCTTCCAGTCATGAGCTGGAAGCGCTTCACGCGCGACTTGCACGATGGACGCATCGAGCAAGTCTGTGTTCTTTCGGACAGCGAAAGAACGGAGAGCGAGAGCGAAGAGCTGAGGCAGCTCTTCCTGGGAAGTACCACTGAGAGTGAAGACACTCTCAGTGCGAAGACGAAGCGAGAGCGCTTCGAGGAACAAGGTTGGGACTCGCTGAAGTCGAGTCCCTATTACGAATTGTTGAGGGAGTACGAAGACGTACTCCCGGAAGAGATTCCTGCGGAGCTTCCGCAGGATAAGGGCATTCAGCACGAGATTGATCTCGTGCCGGGCACGAAGTACTGTGTCACGCGGCAGTGGCCACTGCCGCGAGAGCAAGTGAAATCAATCGACGACTTCTTTGAAAGTCGTCGTAAAGCAGGACAAGTGCGGGAATCAAAGTCCCCGCACAGTTCCCCGACGTTCTGTGTCAAAACGCCACAGGGCGGATGGCGCATCGTTCATGCCTACAACAAGCTGAACGATGCGACGGTACCGGCACAGACGCCTATACCGCGAAAAGATGTTATCATCGATTCGATGGCCGGGAGCACCGTTTACAGTACTTTCGACTTGCGAGATGGATTTTATCAAATCCTAATGCGTGAGAGCGATATCCCTCTCACGGCAGTGAGCACGCCAAGCGGCATGCTCTGGGAATGGCTAGTAGTGCCACAGGGGTTTAAGAATGCCCCTGCGACTTTCAACAGGTGCGTGACGCACTTGTTGCGCTCGGTGCGCGACTTCGCACCGAGTTACTTCGATGATGTGTTCATCCACAGCCGGGCTGTGGACGGGAAGACCGACGTAGAGATGCACAGGGTGCATCTCCGGAAGCTACTTGAGCTTATGCGAAAGCATAAGCTCTACGCGAACCTGAAGAAGTGTATCTTCGGGGCGAGCGAGATACCCGTCCTCGGGTGTCTCGTAGGGAAGAATGGTGTTCGCCCTGACCCGGAAAAGGTCAGAGTGATCAATGAATGGCCAACGCCTTCAAGTGTCAAGGAACTGAGGCAGTTCCTTGGCTTGGCCACGTACTTGTGCAAGTACGTGGAGGATTATGCGGGCAAGATCCGCCCGCTGTCACAACTTCTTAAGAAAGAAGCTGTGTGGAATTGGACACCCGATTGCCAAAAGGCATTCGATGCAGTCAAGCGGGGCTTGACTGAGGCGCCGATCTTGGCAGTGGCTGACCAAGATCGGTCATTTCACGTCGTATGTGACGCATCCGACTTTGCAATCGGATGCGCGTTGATGCAGCACGATCACGAGGGCCGTGATCGTGTCGTCTACTACCAATCGCGTCAGCTGAAGCCAGCTGAGCGCAACTATCCGGTGCATGACAAGGAACTCCTCGCCATGAAGTATGTACTCGCAAAGTTCCGAGTGTATTTGCTTGGGAGTAGACCATTTGTGGTCTACACCGACCATGCTTCACTGCGTACCGCAGTGAAGTCGCCACACATTTCACAAAGAATGGCGAGATGGCTCTCATTCTTTGAGGAGTATAAGTTCCGGGTCGAATACAAACCCGGAAGATTGAACGTGGTGGCCGACGCGTTATCACGTCGGTCGGACTATGCAGAAGCTGTTGACGTCAATGCCATTGACGCCATGCGATCGAGCAAACCCACATCATCTCTCTTGGATGATGTGAAGGCCGCGTACGCGCACGACGCGGACGCGAAGCTCTTGCTGGCCTATGGCACAGCGCCTTCTGACAGGTCCCGTCAGAAGCTGCCCAAGCACCTTCGTGCGCGTGCACACCGATATCGGGTGCACGACGGACTGCTTCTTTATAATGCAGTCGACGACAACGCGGTCCGCGTTGTCGTGCCAAATGACCATGACCTGCGACTCAGGATCATGTACGAGTATCACGATGCCCCGACTGCGGGACATCTCGGACGTGAGAAGACATACGTCCTTCTCACGCGCGACTTCTACTGGCACCACCAGTATAAGTGGGTGCGCAAGTACATCCGTGCTTGCGAAGTATGCCAACGCGTAAAGCCTGCGCCATTCGCGCAGGCTCCGTTACAATCACTACCGACTCCGTCGGAGTGTTGGAAGTCCATGTCTTCGGACTTCATCTTTGGTCTTCCCCCGGACAGCGGAGGGAATACCGGTGTTGTGACCTTCGTCGACCGCCTCAGCAAGATGGTACATCTTGCTGCGGTGCCGGCAGAAGTGACCGCGAAACAGACGGCCCGTCTGTTCGTTGACATGGTGTTCAAACACCATGGCATGCCGTCCGACATCGTGTCGGACAGAGACCCGCTCTTCACAGCGCAACTGTGACAAGAAGTGTTTACACTTCTTGGGAGCCAGCTTTCCATGTCGACTGCGGATCATCCGCAGACGGACGGTCAAACCGAGCGCGTGAATCGCGTGCCCGTCGATATGTTGAAGAGCTACGCTCACTCGTTCCAATACTGGAGCGAGTGCTTATCGATGTCAGAGTTTGCCATCAACAACTCAGTGCATGCCTCGACCGGGCATACACCGTTCTACGTGAATGCCATGCGGCATCCACGTCTACCGAGTTTACTCGGAGTGATGGCTCCCACTTTAAGTGGGGGAGGATCTACGACTGCAATACAGCAGCCGCAGAAAACCGCTGACACTTGCACAGTGTCAGCAGCAACAATGGGCAAACCACATGAGTCTGCGCAGGGCGCAGACTCCCCCAACAACAATGCCAACGACCACGGGTCTGCGCAGGGCGCAGACACCGCACAGAACCACGCAGAGGCTGGGCCTCTAGCGGAGAGCGAGCTGAATGACTTCAGCTCGGATGCAATCAGTTTCATCTCCAAAAGACAAGCCGTAATTCAGTTTGTCCAAGACACAATAGCAGCTTTTGTTGATCAACAGAAGCTGAACGCAGACAATGCGGGCAGAAGCAACACAAATGAATTTAAAGTTGGTTCATTAGTTTTGTTAGCTACACAAAACCTGCCTAGACATGCAGTGTCGGATTTCGGAGCAAGCAAGCTTGCTCCGCGCTTCATCGGGCTGTTCACTGTGTTGGCACGGCACGGCAACGCTTACACGCTAGACATACCGTCTAGCATCCGCCTCCATCCGACCTTTTACGTCGGACGGCTGAAGCCATACCGGCAGCACGAGCCATCTAGCTCGGCTGACCCGAAGCCTCGGCAGGAGCCGAGGCAGAAGCGGAGGACTTGGCCTCGGCGACGAGCAGCCTCTCCTCCAGCGCGCGGACGCGCTGGAGCAACCCCTTCATCTGGGTCCCCAGCTCGACCTGGATATTCGAGGCGGTCTGCGAGACCGCCGCGACTTGGGCCTTCTGGTTCGCCAGCTCCTGTTTCAGGGCGGCGAACTCAGCGCCCTGAAGACGCACCACGGCGGTCACCCGGTCGTGGAGAGGCGCATACTGATCAGCCCGGGGCTGATCATACCCGGGCGTGTTCCCACCCACCACCGCCGATCCGTGACGCCCGCGGCTCAACCCGCTGGATTGTTGAGCGGATTGTTGACCATAGTATCCCGAAAACGAACCCTCAAGGGGCTCGTTTTCGTATTCGTTGGAGAGGATTTCCTCCCATCGAGATACATAGAGCCGCGGAACGTCTTGCTGGAGGACGTTCCGGAAATGGTGAGGGCGTACGAGGAGCAGTACGCGCTGGCGCAGCGGAAGTAACACGAGCGCTGCGATCATCGCTAGCGCCCGAACCCCTCACGTGCTAAGAACTTAGCACGGAGCTCTTTGAGACTCTCGGGCACACGGAGCGACGTGTACCTGTTCAGGTCGCGGTCGCTCAAGCGGACCACGCCTGGAAGCACTTCGTGCACTGAAAGCCCTCGGGCACAGCGCACGGCACATTTGCCTCTCCTCCGCAGCAACGTGGAGTTGCTCCAGCTTTCCACGCTTCGCGTACGTCTCGAAGCGATCACGTGCTTGCTTAACCCGTTAATCCAATCAAGGTAAGCATTCGGCTTCTTGTTGAAGTTCTCAACAAAGGCGTTCCAACTTTGACACAGTGCCTGCCACTCGGGCACTTTGCTGCGATAAGATGTTCTTGTTGAAACCATCGGAGCTCGCGGAAGCGTCCGATGTAGTATCGCGCCTTTGATGCGTTTCCGCATCAAAGTGCAGCCTGGCGACACAGCGTCATCTTTGATGGCGCTGCATACGTACAGCGGTACCTCATTCGGAGGTACCGAGTTCTGCTACCGGTCCGCGATCTCGGACGCGGACGGCATCCGGATTGCGCGCTGCAGGCGCAGCGCGCGGAGTACTGAGAGCCCCAGCGGAAGCGAGTGGGGTATCGCTCTCAGTACGCGAACGGTTCGAACTCGAAGCGTCCGATTCGTTCCCTTCACGCGGGCGAACGTTCTTGGCGTGAGGGTCGAGCGATTCGCTCGACACTGAGTCTTTACGCTTTGAGGGCGAGTCCTCCTCGCCTCCATGTCTTCATCGTCGTCGTCGAAGTCGACGACGTCACCGTACTTCGCCTTCTGCCGTTCGGTAGTCGTCGATGGAGAGATGACTCCATCGACTTTGCGGACTTTCGAGGCGCGCTCATCGTTGAATGAGCGCGGATATCTCTCCAAACGCGGAGAATTGACGAATGGTCAATTACAAAGATTGACGTGCGGGGACCCCGCGCGTCTAACCGTAAGGTAACGGGTTACACGTACAAGTGGCTGCAAGCCACTTGTGAATTCTAACAGATAGGTTATCTGTTAAACGTTTGGATACTTCCTCACATTGGTGTAAGACACACCGATGGATACATTTAGCACACCACAATTAGTGGTCCACACATACCCAAAGATCCTATTGGTAGAAAGCAGCATCTTTCTACCAATCAGAGTCATGCATATTAAGGGGCTCTGACAGCCAGCCGCCGTCAACCCCTTTCATAGATGATAAACAGTTTTAGCAGATTTCAGGAGGAAGATCAA